>NC_056525.1:229723101-229750178 GCF_019175285.1 Sceloporus undulatus
GCAGCTTTTGCTTTCCAAAAGCATGTTTCCTGTATAAGACCCCAACAATGACTCCTGGATTGAAGGCCTGTTTATCTCTTCCCTTTTAAGGCTCACCCAGATAACCCCAAAGATCCAAAACCCCACAAATAGATTTTTTTTAAAAAAGATTCACAGAGCACTATGGAAAACTTAGAATACTTTGAATTCAACTTTTAAGTACAGTGTGGCAACATGCAGTAGAATTCTGACCAAGCTATGAAGGCATTGAAATTGAACCTTTGCCTTAGTGATCAGTGATGCAATATATTCTGTTCGATGTAGGAGTAGTGAAGGGATGGAAATAAAACTTGTATTTATCTCTTCCCAGGTCAAAAATCAGCTTTCTGCATAGATGGGGAACAACATCTGGATTAATTATACACAAGCAAGGCTTTCCCCCCCACTTTTCTCCTGATAGCTGAAGCCCCAAAGTAGTGTAGAAGAATAATTCTGCAAAGAAAAACATAGGTGGGTGTGTGTAAAAAGCTCCTCTTTTTGAGCAGAAAGTGGGTTTTCTGTACACAAAATGTTGCAGAGAAAACAGGATCCCCCCCCTCCACCACACACACAAACCTATATTTTTCTCCACTGCAATGCTTCAGAAAATTTCAGTACAGGAAGAATACTGCACACAAATTGTTATTTTCTCTTGCACCATTAAGAAAAATCAGTATTTGTCCTCAAATACAAGGAAGAAATAATCAAGGATTTACATCCCAACAATTGTGAAATAGTCTCATCTTAGATAATTGATTGAAACAACATAGATGTCATTCTAGTGTCAACAGAAACAGCTTTTTATTAAAACCATTTTAAACCGAATCGATCTTACCCAAATCTGCACCTGCATTAGAGGTTTTAAGTGTTTTTACTGATTTTGCGTATCATGTTTTAACTTATCCATTTGTTTAATAAGATTTTAGTGTGTTTCAATTATTTTTAGCTATTTGATGGTTTAGATTGATTAAACTGGTGTTGTTGAATATCCCCTGAAATTCCATGCTGTGTGCTCTAGAGTAAGATTGGAGTTAGAATTAAAATTTTTATGCTCTTATTTAAAAAGATGCTGGTGAAGCATCAGGAATAAACTCTTCTAGAACATGGCCACAAAGCCCGAAAAACCCACAAAAAACTATGGATGCCAGCCATGAAAGACTTCGACTTCACAACCTTCAGTCTTTCTCCAGCTGACCAAAGAATCCTCGTTTGTAATGTCATTCCAGCTTCTGAAATTCAAAAGTTCAAAATAAAAACTGATCTAAGGCAGTGCCTGACTTCCAGCATTTCTTCATTCTCTCAAATCAAGACAACACTTACCTTCCATGCTCACAGCTATAAAGGTGGAATACATTGCTAAATCATTAAAAACTTATATTTTTAGTCTTTAACTCTGGGGCATTTCTATACTTTGTTTAAAAAAATAGAAAAAGCAAAAAATAATGACTTGTTTTTATACATCTTTCACTTATCAAATTTCTCTGGTGTCCTTTAACAAGTATGATAGCATTACTTATAAACTGAATTACCCTAAAGCTTGAATTCTTAAGAGGGCCCTGTGGAAGGCATAATCAAATGGTACAGTATCTAGAAAGTCATTTGGTTTAATAGCAAATTCCCAAGAAAGCACCCTGGGCTATTTTCTACTCATGTTTGCCCTTAGGTTATATAAAGGCACTACAAAACAAAAATCTGGAGTAAATAACACAAGGATTTAGAGTATGAGTTGGTGATTTGGAGCATGCTGCCTATGTACTACTGCAAATAATAAGAACAAAATGTCAAAATATGTTACCTTTCCCAATAAAGGTAGGGCACATCTTCATGTCTTTTAGTTTGTCTAGTGAATGTATGGCCATCTTATAGATCTTGAATTGTTCTTTTTCCTACCATAGTTGTCTTTGCTTTTTATATGACATGATGAATATTGATTTCAGTTTTTCAGCAATGTGGCCTTTTTCTAGAGAAAGATTTTATACCACTTGAGTTTGGAACATTATTCTTGGAGGGTTCATCATGAGTCAAAAGGCACGTTTCCATCCCCCACCATTGTGGCATCATCCTATTTGGACAGCACAAGGGCCAAAACCCAGTTTTGGTGCAGACAGTCTGTACCACTTCCCGTGCCAGAACTCGAGCATAATACACTTACACCAGAGAAAAAAATTGTTTATCTGTTACTCTGGATCTTCTAGGAAGATCCAGATCCTTCCATCTCTGTGTCATGGTGGCTATCTGAAAGGACATCCCACTGGGCTCTGAAGTCATGTGCATGGATATCATCACTAGCTCTGAGGTCAGAATGAGACACCCAGTATGTGATCATTGCTAGATACTGACCTCAGAAGTGAGCAACCTGCAGAGACAAAAGACAGATCAAGTAGCCCATGCAGCCAGCCACCATGTTGTGGAGGCAAGGCCAACTTAATGGGGAGAAATGGGGCAGCTATGGGGCAAGGATACTCCAGAAAGCCCCTGGAGTATCCTGGCACGTGCAGACAAGACCTAAAGCTACCCATTTTGGTTTCTAATTACATTTAAAAAAAAAAAAACACAAATCCAGCATCTAATATTATCTCCAGTATACAATAATCATGGGGTCAAGGGACTGTTCAGAGACTGAACTGGAGGGGAATGTGCCCCTCCAGCATCCTTTTCACACTATTCAGTTATAATGCCATGATTCTACTTACACTATCATGACAACATCCTATGGAATCCTGGGATTTACAGTTTAGTGAGGGATTTACAGTTTAGAATTCTCAACCACATAGCTATACAGCCTTACTAAACTACAAATCCCCAGATTCCATAAGAGTCAGCCCTAGCAGTTACTGTGGAATTCCAGTGTTATTGTGAATTTTTCTATTGTGAAAGGGCTACTGCTGGGACCACAAGTCACCACTGATAGATAGCCTGATGGCTCTCTGGTTTTCACTGACAAAGGAATGTGTGGGATTTGCACCAGATGGATTAGATCTGTTGGGGGGTGGTGGTTATAGGGGGGATTTATTTTAAAAATAGAGAATAATTTTCCTTCCCTATCCTTTTTCTCCTTTCCCTGTTCTCTACAAACCTAGGCATTATTCCAAAAGGAAACTAACACCATCTCATTATCTAAGGAACTACAGTTGAGAGTCTACAAATCCATTCTCTTCATTATCAATCCATACAATATGTAGGCTGACTTTCAACATTAGGATCTTTTTCAAACTACCCAGTTATAGCATTACGATTCTACTTTAATTATCGTGGCTGCATCCTGTGGTATCCTGGGATCTGTAGTTTCATGAGACATTTTGTGGCTGAGAAATTCAAGTAGCCCTCCCTAAATTACATATCTCAGGATTCCATGTTGTTTTTGCCATTCAATGAAACCATAACACTGTGTAGTATGAGAGGGCCTCCATTTCCCCCCTTTCCTTATACCCCAACCCAGCTTTTTGAAAATATGCCTGATATAATGATCTAAAGATCCTGAAAACTTGCATATATTTTTGTGGTGTTTCCTTTTTTGGGAAAAGGCTGGCCTTATAAAGAGTTTGCTAGAGTATGGAAGTAAGAAAGGCAGCCAACAAGATGAAATTTACATAACAGCTAGTTCCTCAGTTCCTAGTAGATATATATGTTATCAGTAGATTTTGCAGTTATGGTTCCTGCTATATTTGTTTTCCATTTAATACTCAGTATTTTGCTGGTTGTACTTTGTTGTGTGTGTGTGTGTGTGTGTGTGTGTGTGTGTGTGTGTGTATATATAAATGAAAAGTATGTCTCAGGGGTACCAAAACCTTTATCCTGTTGTACATTTCTTTAGCTCAAAGGCTGTGCGAAGTAAAGTAGATGAATCACAATGCCAGTTCTTTATTGCAGTTCACTTGTCCCCTTTATATCAAAAGGAGACACCTGTCTGGCGATACTGAGGATTCAAAAGAACTGTCTGAATTTTAGTGCTCATTGCTGAACAGTTTAGTGTGGAGAGCTGTATGTGAAAAATTGTGAAGAGAACTGGCTTCAACAACAATGGCTTAATCGCAGAGTTACACTGCTTAACGGTAGCTTAACGTTTACCTGGTTGCCTCTCATGTGTTGCTTCCTATTCTCTCTCTAGTTGTAGAAGCCATGTTTTGCCATTAGCTCTAAATCAGCAAAATGATGGTTTCTACAAACCACAGTTTGCTCAGAAACATAGAACTGAATACCATATTAACACCGAAAATGGAAGAAAGAATTATAGTCTATAAGCCATTTCACAGATGGTGAAACCATATGTCATTATATGTGAATCAAGCCAGTATGGAGCATTCATTCCTATTCATATAATTTCATTTTCATGTAATGCCATGTGAATTCCACATTGATACAACTGTATTGCCACCCATTCCACCTGTGTTAACCTTGCTTTTTTCCTTCTTTTCATTTTATACCCTCTCCCATACAAAACAATCTGTCACTTATTTTAATGGTAGTTACTAGAACTTGGGAAATCAGTGTACAAAGGGATCTTGTTGCACCTTTGAGATGAAGAAAGAAGTTGGTAGCACAATCTTTCATAAACTTGAGCATACTTCATGCATCTGAGAGATTTCCAGGCTAACACACCTATGAATTCTACCATGACAAAAACTTGAGAAGTTATATTTCAAAGGTAATTTGTTCCCATTACTCATTATAATGTTTTAACTGTAATTCATTGTTGATATCTATAAAGAAACTTGTTGTGTTAACCAGTACCCAGCCACCTTGGATCCCATTTAGCGAGAAAGAGGAGATATAAGTGGAATGAATGAATGAATGAATGAATGAATATTGAATCATATTACTTTTATATGACTTTATAAAAAAAAACCTTAGGATAAACAAGAGAATGACATAAAACCTGGGGGGGGGGTGATCTTGTGAAGTTGCCCTTAAAAGTGCCCTCAAGAAGTAAAATTTAAAAGTAACTACAAAAACGTTACTTGTTTCACTTGCAAAGTAGCTTTATTCTTCTTTTATTGCTTTTAAAATTACTTTGATCTGTGCTTAATGCCAAAATAAATAAATATTCCTAAGTAACTTTTCTATATACACTTATACATTCTGAGCTCTGGTATTTCTCAACCCACATAGAGATATTCCTCTCTCTCTTTCTCTCTCTCTTCCCCCCCCCCCCAGTTTATTAAACCTTTGGTTTCATGGCTAAAAGGACTCTGAGAATAATCTCTGTTCACGTAGTCCAGTGATTCTCAAACAGTGGGGCAGGACCTCCCAGATGGGTGCAAGAGTTGTTCAAGAGGAATGCAAGACTTGGAAGCCCTGATCACTCCTCCTCCTCCTCCTCTTTCCAAATGTTTTACATGTGAAATTTAGACATGTGTTGAGTTAAATATTGAATTTACTTAAATAAATCGGTTCTAATTTAAACTATGCTATTCCCTTATAAAATGTTAAAATATGAATCTACATGAATGTTTTAATGAAAATATCCACATCAAATAAACCAAACTTTTTTATTAATTTACTATGCTGAGTGGCAAGATGTATGATGTCTGTATGTAGATGTAAAGTACCCCATGAGTAAAAAAAATGTGAGTACCTCTGACCTAATCTGATATCTCTCTTATTCTGACTATGAATACATTGACAAAGAACTTGTGCATTAAAAAAAAAGGTTTGCATTCCATTCAGAAGGTTGTTGCTTTTGTGTACCTTCAAGTAATTTCTGATTAATCGTGATCCTAAGGTGAACCTATCATAGGGTTTTGTTGGCAAAACTTTTAAGAGCGGGTTTGTCTTTGCCTCTTTCTGAGGCTGAGAGAGTGTGACTTGTCAAAAGGGACACCCAGTACGTGACAAATTACCCAGTGGGTTTCCATGGATGAGTACAGATTCAAACCATGGTCTCCCCATGTCCTAGAAAAACCCTCAAACCACTGTACCATGCTTGCTTTTACATCACTGCAAACCAACTTATGATCATATAAAGTTGAATTGCACCATTGTGCATGATTTGTATTTTCAAGAAGGGTGGAGAGATCTTGCTGCACCATCAAGACCATTGCAGAAGTAGAACCAGCAGCATGGCTATACAATGTATCCCAACATCCTGTTGTGCAATGTGTCCTGGTGCACAACATGTCTTGATGAACAACATGCCCCATTTTTCATCATCACAATTCTCTAGCATGGTTGTGCATCATATAGCTACGTTATGTAGCTCTATCTTTGTAATGTTTTGCATTGTGTGTGATATTGTTCACTCTCTCTCTCTCTCTCTCTCTGTGTGTGTGTGTGTGTGTGTGTGCGTATGCGTATGCGTGTGCATGTGTGTTTTGGCATAGAGCCTGTATTTCAGTTGTATTAGATCTCACTGATAGAATTACAAGGTATGGAGAGGCTGTCAGAGGCATGATTTTAATGAAGTCTTAGCCAGAACAGGCAGTAAAAACAAATGTCAGCTGGTACTAAGAAGTGTTTATTGTGTGGAAATGTTGTAACCTGTTGCATTCCTGGCTAAAACACTTCTCCTGTGGCAACTCAGCTTAATAGGTTCTGTCACAAAATGATGTTTTTCACTGTCTCCTCTTATGTTTCCTTGGCAAATTGTTGCCCCTGTCCATTCTTTCTTTCTTCTCATCCCGAGCAGGTAGCAATTTGTGCTTCACTGTAAAAGAGAATAATCTGCTGGGCTGAGTTCCAAACAGCAGGAGATCTTTTTCTAAACCGTTTGATCTGATCTTGGTCCCTGAACCAGTCTGAGATTGAATCAGTGAGATTTATTGTAATGTTATAAATTTATTACATAAATGTTTTGGGGAAACATGTACAATATTGCAAAAACTAATTATTACAAATATATAATAGTCTCATGTTATAAATTTGTGAAAGCTACTAGTGCACCTTTCCAAAAGGAAATCAGATGAATAAAGCACAAAAGATCAAAATAAACATAGAAATAGTGCAGTTTGACATTGCTTTAACTGTCATGGCTTTTCTTAACCAAAACTGTTCAGAAAGCCCCAGAAATGATGTCCTCATATTGATATTTTTTTTAATATTTAAAGTATGCAATTTGTTTATTTTGGGCTAAATATACTGCACTGGGGTAAAAACGTTCCCCAATGCGTTCTCACGGCCGCGAGCACAGAGCGTGGTGGGAATCCTATGGGGCCCAGAACGCTAGTTTACTGCACAGCGGAACGCCACCATTGCCGCTGGGCGTTCCCATCGGGTTCCCAATGTGTTCCAGGAGACGCCATTTCTGGGGTCAGTTTCAAAGCATTCCCAGAAATGGTGTCTCCTGGAACACACTGGGAACCCGATGGGAACGCCCGGCAGCGATGGCGGCATTCCGCCGTGCAGTAAACTAGCATTCTGGGCCCCATTGGGTTCCCATCACGCTCTGTGCTCGTGCCCGTGAGAATGCATTGGGGAACGTTTTTACCCCAGTGCGGTAATCTCCACTGTCTGAACACCATATAATGTAGACTTATAGAAATGAATGAGACTTTCTAGTCACCACTTACATTAATCCCATTAATTCCACTGAGCATGTGTGGTATTTAGACTAACAATTGATTCATCACAGTACGTAAATAAGTGGATGTTGATATTTTCCATGGCAGGAGAGGAGATGGGTCCTAGTTACAAGAGGTCAACACTAATATTATTTCCACTTAGAGCTTGTTAAAAACAAACACTTTTCTTCCAGGAATAAGAAGGAGAGGGTCAATTTAAAATCCGATACTATATTTTTAAAACAATGCTAAATTTGTCAGAACAGTGCCTTTTAGACTGCAACAAAGAATGATCAGACTTTGCAGGAAATAGGAAGAAAGGAGAGAAATTGAACTACAATCAATCTTTTCTTTCTGTGACATTGATTCTATAATCTCTATGTACTGGACTTCACAGATGGTTTACTTCCTAGCTTAAATTGTCTCATATTCATTTTTAATTTTTAGGATTCTGTGAGCTTGTCTAGAAGGAATCGAGTTACATTATGTACTCTTGCTGGACTCCATCCAAGCTCCTACGTGCTCTGTGTGGTCTCTTACCATCTGTGAATGAAATATTGGCATTTTTCTCCTATGGCTACTGGAAAACTCCAAATACATTGGTCCAAAAATTACATGATATTATTAAAGGGTTTGATCCCAATCTAGTCCCACCTAGAATAATTCCACTGAAGTCAATGGAATCTGTTAGTCATGATCAACTCAAATCCCACTGGTTTCTAAAAGTCTACTCTAAATATGTCTAAATTGAGATCAGTCTGTAGCTTTTTTTTCTTTTTGAAGAAACATACAGTTGACCCTTCTTATACATGGATTCAAGCATTCATGGTTTGAAAAATGTTCCAAAAAAATATACATTTCAAATATCAAACCTTGATTTTCCATTTTTTATAAGGGACACCATTTTGCTATGTCCTTATATTTAATGGGACTTGAGCATACACGGATTTTGTTATACACGGGGGATCTTGGAAGCAAACCCCAGCATATAACAAGGGTCCACTGTACTGCTATGTACAATAAGCATTTTGTAGAAAATCTGGCTGAAAGTGATAAAAGAATTTATCCAGTTAGCTAGTATGTGAATGGATCATGGGAAAGGGCCATTCCTACCATTGATGTAATGATGTATCGTGACTAAGGAAATTATCTCACGTGACTTATCCTGTATTTTTGCCGATTGGATACACACATGTTTTAACTGCCAATGTTGAGTCTTACCACATTCTCCCATGGCCAGGCGTATGCAGCATGTATGCAACCTAGGCTTATCCCATGGCTGTTCAAGAATAGGATTTTCTCATCTTTGAAAAGCCATGGGATAAAACCAGGTTGCATATAGGCTGCATACAGGCTGCGTATGCCCAACCACAGGAGAATGTGGTAAGACTGATCATTGACAATTAAATACACGTGTATCCCATCAAGAAAAAGATGGGATAAATCACATGCAATAATTTAATAAAATAGCATATTTTGGTACACTTTTTAAGGCATCAAGTTGCCAATCATTAAGTTTATTATTATATTTTTACCATATGGACCAAATGCTTTGAGTTTTCCCTGGATTTAAATCCTAGTAGATGACTGGGAAAAATTGTTTTCAAGACATATGCCACTTGATCTTCTAAATATCACCACTAGCAGCAGTAATGCATAATTCCATAAGTGAGGTGTAAAGAGTTTCCAGGGACTGGAAGCTATTTGTATCTCTCCGTGTGTTTCAGTCTGTGACATCAGTGTCCTTATTGGCCCTGCTAGTTCATCTGGGCTAGAAGTAAGCAGCATGCTAATAAATTTCAAAACAGTTGATTTAGAAGCAGTACACTTAATAAGACATTACCCATAAAGGTTTCAGCCATAAATTCTTGTCATATAAAAAGGAAATGCACAAGATAATACTAGTTCACTTTTCTAAAACCATCATTCATTTTCAATCAATTTACATTGTCCAGCTTGATGGTAATCATTATTCTTTTTCTTCTCAACTTTGCCAGTACATTTAAGATTGTGATTATTGCTTTCATTCCAAAAGAAAAAATCCCATACTTCAAGAGTTAAGGGGTAACATTCCCTCCTGTTGTGCCCTCTGATTGTACCAATGCTCAGAACTGTAGATAAAGAGAAAGCTCAGAACTGACAATGAAAATAGCCTACAAATGACATGGCATAGAAATCATAAATCACCCTGTAGAATTTGAAGACTCTGATTCAGAGCAGCCAGAATACGAAAACCCTACAACTTGCAACCCAGATGCAGATAAGCACTGATGGACATGCAACTCAGCTAATGTTTAATTTGCCTCCACTCCTTTTTGAAGATGGAAGGTTTGCAAAAACTGGGGAAAATAAATATAATTCTGTTGTATGCTTGGTTTACACACTACTTCCCGAACAAGCAAAAACTAGACTTGAGCCCATATGTTGTTGTGTTGTGCATTGGATATTACAGCAATTCTTCATGCTTGAACTTGCCCAGACTGTCCATATTTTTTAAAAAATGGGAATTGTACACAAAAACGTATTGATTAAATAAGATTGCCATTAAAGAGCTCCCAAACTTAATCTTTCCATTACAACACAGCTATCTCTCTGGAATTTGAAACATGGGAACATTTGCTCTTGAAGTAAATTTGTAAATGGATGGGCAAAGTTAAGACATACACATGGTCCCAAAGCTGAACTGATGGAAACCCACCAGATGTTTGATAAAAGTCTTCATTTGTACAGCTTGCTTGGGACAGTAAAAATGTGAGGCCACAATTACAGGGCAGTACTCTGGTATGTAAGTACAGGCTGGATCTCATGAGAAATACCAACATAATACTTCTGTCAGCTTTTGGAATCAAAGAAGAACTCATCAAGGAAACTCTTGAATTGCCTTAGAAGAACATCTTACTAACTAGGAACATCTTGAGATGCCAGCTTAGAAACCTAATTGAATCAAGTCTGTAGTATGTCATTTAAGTAAGAGGCAGATAGATGTAACTGCTTGATGTTCTGCTATATGGGAGGTCTGGAAGTGCTATTGACGTGCGAAGGCATAATTATCTGAAAAGCTAGAGAGACAAAGAAATAGGTCTTAGCCCCAAGCTGAAAATGGATTAGCCTGTCTGCTGAGGGAAAGACAGCACCTCACACTGTACGATTGGCAGGCGCAGATAAGCCGAAGAAAGATGTTTTCACCTTACAGCTATTAAAAATTGAAGGGTCTCCTGAGCTTTGCCAAGAAATCTGAAAACATAAAGGAATGACTATCAGGCTTAAGGAAAAGATACAGCTCTTTAGGGAATGCTGTCAATCCTGGAATATTACTAAGACACCATCCCTTGAAGCAAACAAGGATAACATCTGGAACACTTCCAGAGTAGAAAGGATTTGAAGAAAGAAAGAAAGAAAAAACACCATGCAATACATGTTGAGAAAAGACTGTTCAGTCATGGCCTGAAGACCTATGTTGTCTAGAAGAAAGGGGAAGCTTTTGAAATACTAACACACTGAAGACATGAAAGCATGAGGCATTAGTAGAAATAAATGTTCTTTGCTGTAGTATATATTTGTAGTTGTTATGTGCCTTAAAGTTGTTTCAAACTTATGGCAATTCTATCACAGGGTTTTCTGACGCTGAGAGAGAATGTGACTCATCCAAAGTGGGTTTCCATGGTTGAGCAGGGAATCAAACCCTGATCTCTAGTTATAGTTCAATGCTCAAACCACTATACCACATTAGCTCATTAGTATATATTTATCTGCCTCCAAAATTGAAGGTTGAATTAGCCTGGCGGGGGGGGGGGGCAGTCTATAGTAGCAGTGGGCAGAAAGTAGATCCCAGTGCACTGGCTCTCTCCTTAGGATTCCCCTGTAATGGTTAAAATATGGTATCTTGAAATCCAAAAAGCATCTGGGGTAAGCGTTTTGGCCATATAGCAATTCCAATAACATCCAAACAATGATACCTTTATTGGGCCAACCAAAATGCACAATTACATGTCACAAGTCACACTGGCTTCTTCATCAGGCAAACAAGAGAAAGAAATTGAAGATGCACTGGAAACTTGCCATCTGAGGCTTCTGCCTCCAACAAAGGTAAAGCAGTTTCCCCCTAATATTGGGACTGATTGGCATGCTTTGCCTCTACACCACCTAAAGTTTTCCTGATGCAAAACATGAAGACTTCTTGAGAAATTCGGTGTTCTCTATTTACACAGGACCTGTGACTTCACAAAGGAAGGAAACATGCTGGATTCCAAGGAAACATCTTCTTTGAAATACAAATGGATATTAAATTTCCTTGACTTTGAAAATCTACCAGTGACCATATGGCCAAAGCCGGAGGTGCCAGCCTGCAGATAGACCTCCCTATTATCTGAACTAAGACCAGAGACAGAAAATGCAGGCCTATAACTAACATGTTCAATTTCTTTTTCCTGTTTGCCTGATGAAAAAGCCAGTGTAACTTTGAAAGTTTGCAACATGTAATTGTGCATTTTGGTTGGTCCAATAAAGGTATCATTGGATGTTATTGGATTTGCTATGTGACCAACATGGCTATCCCTCGATGTTTTACATGTGTTTATATTACTCTTTGCTGTTTTAAATTGATTTCAATTGCAGATTACCACGGATCTTGTGATATAGGACAGAATCTAAATATCTAAACCAATCAATCAATCAATAATAGATATCTGGATGATTTGGAGTAATAATAATAATAATAATAAATTTTATTTATATCCCGCCCTTCCATGGGTATGATCAGGGCGGCGTACAAAATATAAAAGACATTACAATACAAGTTAGAATCCAATAATCAGTTAAAAACATTACTACAAACAGGAACAGGAAAACAATAAAATAGAAAAATCACATGGCAGGGGCAGAAGAAAATAAGAATAAACATCAATCCAAGGTCAAAAGAGGAAAGAGGGGAAAAGGGGCAGGAAAATAAATGAACAAATTAAGGTGGGAAGGCCAGACGGAATAAGTATGTTTTTAACTGTTTTTTAAAAACAGCTAATGAGGCGGCGGAGCGAAGCTCTACAGGGAGCTTATTCCAGAGGGGAGGGGCAGCAGTAGTAAAAGCCCTCTGTGAGGTCCGCACATGATTGGACCTAGGGACCTCCAACAGTTTAGTCCCGGAAGTTCTGAGTGTGCGAGGCGGATTATATGGGGAGAGGCGGTCCTCCAAGTACCCTGGGCCCAAGCCATTTAGGGATTTATAGGTCAAAACCAACACCTTGTATTGAGCTCGGAAGCGAATAGGCAGCCAGTGAAGATCTTTTAGAATAGGTGTTACATGGTCTGACCTGGAACTACCAGCGACCAATCTGGCTGCCATATTCTGCACCAATTGCAGCTTCCGGGTTTGGTACAAGGGTTGCCCCATGTAGAGCGCATTGCAGAAATCCAGTCGAGAGGTTACCAAAGCATGTACAACAGTTTCTAGGTCCTTTCGGTCCAGGTAGGGACGCAGCTGGCGTATCAGCCGAAGCTGATAACAAGCACTCCTGACCGTCGCATCCACCTGAGAAGTCAGCTGGAGCGACGAGTCAAGGAGCACTCCCAAGCTGCGCACCGAGTCCTTCAGGGGGAGCGTGACCCCGTTCAGGATCGGGCGACAGATCTCACCACCAGAAACCGGGGAGCCTATCACCAGTACTTCCGTTTTCCCTGGATTCACACTGAGTTTGTTCTCCCTCATCCAGCCCATTACCGACGCCAAGCAGGCATCTAGAGGAGAGATGCCATCCTTAGTTACTGCATCAGTCGGAGACATAGAGAAAATTATCTGGGTGTCATCAGCGTACTGATAACACCGCGCCCCATGTCTCCGGATGATCTCTCCCAGCGGCTTCATGTAAATGTTGAATAGCATAGGGGACAAGATCGCTCCCTGAGGAACACCAGATGTCAGGGCCCTCCTATCGGAGCGACAGTCCCCCAGCTCCACCATCTGGGACCTGCCCGAGAGGTAGGAACGGAACCACTGCAAGGCAGTGCCCCCAATTCCCAACTCCCTCAGGCGTCCCAGAAGGATACCGTGGTCAATGGTATCGAAGGCCGCTGAGATGTCCAAAAGCACTAACAGGGACACGCTCCCCCTGTCCATGCCCAGACGGAGATCATCAACTAAGGCGACCATGGCAGTCTCAACTCCATAGCCTGCCCGGAAGCCGGTTTGAAATGGGTCCAGAAAATCGGTGTCGTCCAAGATCGACTGAAGCTGGAAGGCGACTGCTCTCTCGATCACCTTCCCCAAAAAAGGTAGCAGCGAGATGGGTCTATAATTATTATGAAGCAGGGGGTCTAAGGAGGGCTTCTTTAGCAGGGGTTTAACCACTGCTAGTTTTAATTTGGATGGAAACTGACCCTCACTTAGAGATGTATTGATTATGTGACGCAAGTGACTCCTGATAGATTAAAAAGGACAGCAACAAATACTATAGACTTCCTTTTCTTACCTCATTAGTGAAATGTAGGAGGTTGTGTATTAGTAGGAATCATTTCTATATGGAAGGATTCTGAATTCTTCTCTGTTTTGATACTAGAAAAAATTCTCGACTTCAGAGTTATTTAATTTTAAATTGAATGTCTTTTGCACCATGCTTCAGCTGGTGGATCCTGAAGTTATAAAATAGGTCCTCCAAGCCTGAAATCTGCCTGTTCCAATCTCCATTACTTTTTAGGGTGATCATTAAAATGTTATCAGTGTTCTCACCTTTTAGCTTTTTGTATACATACATTTGGGGGGAAATGTACTGGTGTGTAAGAGACAATTGCCCTTTCATGACATTCTTTATTTACAAGCCTGTTGAGCACAAAAACAAAAGTACAAAAGTCCCAATAGCTCCAGGCATTCAAATGAATTTACTTTTTAAAAAGTTATTGTACTTTCAGTGGGATTTATCTGACATTTTCACACACAAAAACCAACCCCCATCTATTCTTGTTTTGTGATTCTTAAGGTAATCATCCTAGTGTGAAATGCCAACAGTGTACAACACAAAATATGTCATACTCAAGAATTCCTATGTTGCCATTTTTGTGCATCAACTACAGCCTGAAATTTACTAACAGTGAAGGATCCAGAAACATCATACTTCTCATCCCTTTCCCTTTTTTAAAATATATATATATATATATATATATATATATATATTTAATTTTCAACACACAAATGCTTAAAATAACAGTTTTTACAGATCCAGTATACTTGACAATTGACACTGTATCATTGATATAACAACAAAACAAACACACACGACAAACAGTACATATACCAAACTTACATAAAAACAAATATAACTTATTGCTTCCATCAGAGTATGTATGTATGTATGTATAAGTGTGTGTGTGTGTGTGTGTGTGTATTCTTTTCCCTAAATTTTGTTTTGACCATCTGTTTCCCTCACCTTTATTAAGTGTATTTTGTCAGAAATCATGCTAAATTGTGGAAGTTTACCTTCCTTTGTCCATTTTATTTAAATGTTAAGCATCTAAAATTTAAGATAAACTTTCTTATTCATTGTGAAGTTGAAGGCTTTCATGGCCGGCATCCATAGCTTTTTGTGCAGACAACCATGGTCACTACCTTTTAGTATGTTTACTGGGTATGATCTCCCCCCGCCAAAAAAAATTTATAATGATTTGGGCATTTTGATTCATGCAAATAGCTTTTAACCAATTTGAGAAATTTATCCCTATTTTCATTTTTTCAAGTATTTTAACATCAAAGACCATTTAGCACCATCCAAAGCTTTTTCTATATCAGTGAAGATCAGTGCAAGCTTTTTTTTTCCATTGTTCAAAATATACAACTCAGTTTAGTATATACCTGATGTTGTATTTTATATGTCTATTTAGTAAGAAACTGAACTTCATTATCTTCATTGATAGTACATATTAAAACTCCCCTTTCAGTTTTTAAATTATTGTAATTCCTCTCCCCCCACAATGACATTACCACAGCTATTTTGTGATAAGAGCAAACTGCTAATTTTTAAATAGGCCCACAGAAAATGTTAAAAAAATAATAATAATGGAGAATGCATCTGCTTGAAGAATGCAGCCAAAAATGTAACTAGGAAGTGGCCCCCTTCTTCACCCCGAAAGTGCAAAGGTTCACGATGCGTTCAGACCCCCAACTGAGCATGCACAAGGGTGCCGATTTGAATCGTTGAATCCGCATGACATGTACAGGTATGGTAATACAATGTGCTCTCACTCTGCTTTGACCCTGTAATTATCACAATTTTATTCTTCATGTGTGATAGTTTATCATGTGAATTGCCTTGGATTCGAAGTGACTCTGCTTCACCGGTGCTACGGAAGTGCTTCAAATTGGGGCTCCTGTTTTACGTGTGATAAGGCTCAATAATGCTAGGAAAGGTAGAAGGCCATAAAAAGAGAGGAAGGTGGCATGCTTAGACATGCTCAGAAGCAGGGAGCTTATGAACCTGGACTTTCAAAAGCTGAGCAGATCTGTTGAGGATAGGGGGAT
Organism: Sceloporus undulatus; assembly: GCF_019175285.1. Lineage (NCBI taxonomy): Eukaryota > Metazoa > Chordata > Lepidosauria > Squamata > Phrynosomatidae > Sceloporus > Sceloporus undulatus. The sequence goes on from NC_056525.1 coordinate 229,739,116, forward strand.
TCGGAGATGTCTCACCCACAGGGGCAACATGAGTCAAGGTCAACTTGAAGACAATTAACAACAACAACAATAAAATGCATAAGTCAGAGAAAGTTGCACATGAAAATAAATTCACATTTAACATTTAAATAAATAAATAAATAAATAAATAATCTCACATTCTTCAGCAATGCTTGGGTTTTTGAGTGAACTTTTTGGATATAGGTAGGGAAGGGTGAGAATTTTTATGATGAGAATTTATTGAAGTTCATAGATTTCTCCATATTTTGGGCAGAGAGATCTTGAGATGTTAAAATAATGGAGAAATAGAAACTGGCATACTTGTCTATCCAAAAATAGCTCTGTCTCAGTCTGTCTCACACATGTAAATGCACAAAACAAAACAAAATTTATTTTATTTATTTATTCAGAGTATTTTACCCCACTCTTTCAGTCAGTCCTGAGAGAGCTTTCATTTTTTAAGAATAATTTTGTTTTTCACTAGTTGTATGAATTGTGAAACTTGTTTAGTTAAATGACAACATTTCTAGCCTTGTTCTGTGGATTTTTAATGAGAAACATCAGATGGATTCTTTGCATTTAAAAAAAAATCAGCCATTTTTTCTGAGCTTGATATGTGGGTGTGCTTTGCTTTGCAAAAGGAAAAGACACAAGTTTTGTGTACAGATATTTTACACAAATTGCAGAAATGTCAGCAACAACAACAAACCTCAACACGCATTTTGTTCTCATGCTGGAAGCAACATCTCTTGTGTGGGTTAACAAGCTCTCAGCAAGCTGTCTTGATGTGTCAAGACATTCTTGTAAAGAAAAAGAAGAAATGTTGTGAGGTTTTACACACTCCAAATCTACATCTAGGCCTTTGAGTTTTTAACTCTTATCTATCTGGCTTGAGAACCCTGTGAATTCAACCATAATAGTACTAAAGTAGAATTACCACCCTTTTTGCCCCCTGAAAGACTTATAATCTTTACTTCTTATTTACCTATATGGTAAAATGTGGTCTTCTCCATATTTTTATATCCATTGATTTTGACCGGGGGAAATAGAGTATTTTGTTCCAGTTTTTTAACAATTTTTTAAACAATTTACAAAATTCACAAAGTATCCATCTGTGTTGGAGAGGCACAAAGCCCACCAAAAAGAAGAATTATTTCTACCATGGCCAGAAACATTTACAGCAATCTACAGGTGGCTTTATCTCAGGGGTATAAAATATCTTTGCCATAAAAATGCAAAGGAGAACATGCCTCTTTGCTCTTAAAAGATCAACAGGTCATGTTGTCCCATTGATGCAAGCTTCATATCATTCTTGAAACAAGTAGTACATAATTTTGTTATATCCAATGAGGTTTGGTACAGTAATAAAACTGCTGACCTTAACCTAGCCTCAGAAGTGAACCAAAGACCAAGCTGGCATTATATTAAAGGTACACAGAAAAAGAGAGAGAATGCACATGGGAACAGAAAACTTTTGGAAACACAATATTCACTTTTTTCATTGCTGATTGAGTAGATTTTTCAATGCCACAACACACAAATCAGATAAGCCACAGAAAAATCCCTTCTCTAGTTTTCAATTCAGTGTGCAAATTATTACCACCCTCATTTCTGCATAATCAGTTTTATTCTGAATAATACATGCAAAACATACCTTGAAAGTACCACTCTAGAACTATAACATACCGCTTCCAAAGCTAAAATGTCTCCTATTGAATTTTCACTTGCTTTCCCAGTTTATAAGCAAGCATTTCTTCTGTGTTCTTTTCTATGGGTGGCCAAGAAATTCATGCATTTCACAGGACACTGTTGTCTTGAGCTTTGCAGAGATAGTTTATAGAGCTCAAAACCAAAGATAGGAGGATTCTGCACAAAGCTCAAATAATGCCAATGGTTTTCAAAGGGCTCCTGTATGTGTGAGAATTGTGTTACTTAAAAAAAAAATCTAGACTGGGAAAGATAATAAGTTAGCCTAGCAAAAGCAACTTTACAATGTTGAGGACATTGTAAAGTTGAGGACACCAGTGTCTGTTCTGCAACTTATATGATGGCAAGTTTCATTTAATTTTCCCTGATGCCATTAACAATGCTGAAGAATGTAGTGCTAATATGAAGGACAGCGATGCCACTGTAGATTACCATGATAAGATCAACTGAGCATTATGGATGCATTTATATTCCTAGGTAAATGCCTGTCACTCAGGCTGCATCTACACTCCAGAAATAATTTCACACAGCTTTAACTGTCATGGCTCAAAGCTATGGAATTTTAGGATTTGTAGTTTTATGAGATATTTAGCCTTCACTGTCAGAGAGTGCTGGTGCTATAACAAACTATAGATCCCAGGATCCCACAGCATATATCCATGGCAGCTAATGTGGTTTCAAACTTCATTATTTCTGCAATGCAGATGCAGCCTTAGTGATTTTGCTCTGTCCTTAGGTAAGTTGAGTATGAGAGGGGCATCACAGATATATAAACAGTTATGCAAACAGTAGAGCAAGTGCATAGGAGATCCTTTTCTCCTTTCACTCAAATTGAAAGCTAATTTGTAAGGGAGTCAATACAGACAAAACAAATTGTTTTCCCAGTGTTCACTTAACATATGAAATCAAGTCCACATGAAGCAGTGATTATTGCCAACCTCTTTGGATTTAAAAATTCATGGATGAGCCAGTATGGTGTAGTGGTTTGGGCTGGACTAGGACTCTGAAGACCAGGGTCGGACTCTGAATCCCTGTTTAATATGGAAATACACTTGGGCAACTCACAGACTCTCAGCCTCATAACAATCTCACTCTGAACAAATATTACCAAGAAAAACCCATGATAGGGTCACTATGAGTTGAAAACATCTTGAAGCCATGCAACAACAATAGCAACAGCAACAGCAAATTAATGGATAATAATCTAGGCAACTAGTCATGATACTTATGCATCATATTATGTCATATGAAGTGTCATATGAAGTGTGGTTCACAATCCTGGTGGCTGAAGAACATGAGGAATACTGCTGCTATACTTGTCTGATCCCTATCTGTCCAGCCAATGCAGAAGCAGGACGCTGGATGAGCTAGCCCTTTGAGCTAATGCAACTGGGCTTTTCTTGTATTTCTTTTCAAAGTGATATTTTTAAGGGACCTAGCCCACTGGTAAATTACATATTTTACATGCAGAAGGTACCAGCTTGAATCCCTGGCATCTCCAGTTAAAGGCTCTTATGACCCAGGACTGAACAGGATATCCATTTGAGACCCTGGGTCTATAAAGCTTTCTGGATTTCATCTTCTGGTATTTCATTCCATTGGCTATACTGGGACATGCAATCCAACAACCATTGTGCCCTTGAGAGTTAAACCTCAGTGTTTGACAGCTTTATATGTCTGTGAATCAGTATTTGCATTTCTTGTGGCAGATATGTGATATTTCCCCCTTCTTCATTTTCTATAATTTGCTTGTGTTAACTAAGGACATCTGAGTGCTTGGGCCAACCTTTCCCCATGATAGTTCTGTATTGATGATTAATAGTGTGATTGCTGCTCACCCACTTGAAACCTGACATTTGAAATTATGTCTCTGTGTCATCTCTAAAAAGGAAGGTTATTTTTATCTATTTCTTGACATCTTCATTATGCAAACACTATGCCAGCTAACTGTGGATCTCCCCACCCACCCACCCCAAACTTTGGTGATGCTGAATACTCCCAGGGGATAAAATTCTCCCTCTTTCTCTTCTCTTTATAGAGAGGGAGAGAGAAACCACAAAATAGTTTAATAAAAACAATGCCTGGACTTATTCTGTGTTTCAGAATCCATACTGCTGGAATGGAAAATGAATGCTGAATATTAAGTGGATTTTTGTTTGCTAAAATATATTTCTTTCTTTCAATTGTTATGTTTGGATATGTAAGTTATATATCAGTTATAAATCATATATATGTTATAATTTATATAAAAGTTATATCTAATCCCCCCCCCTCTCTCTGTATTATAGATGTAATACTAGGGTCTACTCTGAAAGGTATAACTAATGACCACAACATTTGTATAACAACTTGAGCTTTAACTGAAATGACAAATAACTGTACAAACATTTCTGCCTATTTTTGTAAGGGTGATATGATTCTCTATCAGGACTCTAACACAGATTAGGAGATCTCAGTTCTTTCCAAGAGTAGCCTAGAAACGTGAATGTGCATGTGACAGATCAAGAGGTAGATAATAACTATATTTTCCCTGAATGCCTAGATGTTCACAAGGAAGATATGAAACCAATAGATTTATTCCCAGCAGCTAGTATTAAGTGGCATAATGCCTAGAGATTATTTTGTCTTATTTTTTTTAAAAAGTGATTGAGTTAGTTAATGAATGAATGAGTAGAAGACACTGGAATATGGTCACATGGTTAAGAGAATGGGCCACAGATTAAAAAGAAGGCTGGACAAATCTGGAAAAGAAAATTACCACTCCCTCTACTAGAAACACTACTGGTACAGACAAGAATCACAGAATGGAGAAAAGTTAGTAAATAAAGAATTGAAACTGTGAAGAACGAACAATAAAGTCACTATCTCTGCTCTCCAAAATCTGTTTGGCTTCTTCTTCCTCCCCCTTATGAACAGCATCTTATCTGTCATTTGTTATACAATTACAATTCCAAAAATTGTTCAAAAATTATTTCTGGCTTTCTGTGTTGCTGCTATGCATTTGTAACCTCGTATTACAGATCCACAGCTGCTCCATATTCATTAACACTTTGTTGTCACTGTTCTTGTTGCTGTTGTGTGCCTTCAAGTTGTTTACAACTTATTGTGGCTCTAAGATGATTGTATCATGAGTTTTGTCTAGACAAGCTTTATTTATAGGAGGCTTGCAATTGCCTCCGCTTGAGGCAGAGAACATGTAACTGGCTCAAGGTCACCCAGTGGGTTTCATGGTTGAGTTGGGAACTGAATCTTGGTCTCCAAAGTCATAGTCCAGCACTCAAACCACTACACTATGCTGGTTCACTACATAGTCAGAATTGGGACACTAGTGCCATGTTTGTAAATGGCCTCCTAAACCTGCTTTACCATACAGCAGCTGCACTGAGTTGGTTGAGGTCTCTTTAGCAAATGATCAAGGTTCAAGAGGATGGCATTTCCAACCCCCTCCTGCCGGTGAATGAGTAGCAAGTAGCAAGTACCTTTCTATACAGCTAATCAGTGCACTAAAGTATTTCCTAAGTGGTTTACAATGTGTAAGCTAATGGCTGAGTCAAGCCTGAGCCCCTGGCTGTTATTGAACTCACAACCTTGTGGTTTGTGAGTGAGTGGCTACAGTACAGGCATTTAACCACTGCATCACCAGGACTCTGGTGAGGCTGCAACAATCAGAAGCAGGGCCCTCTGTTACAAGTCCTTAGAGCAGCAGCATCTTGCCAGGAAAATCCCATGATAGGTTGACCTTAAGATCTCCATAAATCGGAAATGACTTGAAAGCACACAACAAGTATTTTAAAAGTGAACATAAGCTACTTCATTTTCAAATAGAAGGTAAGATCCTCATTTGTAAATGGAAATAATAGTACAAAACAAAGCAAAAATAAATAAATAAAAAATAGACAGACTTATGGTCAGAATTACTATCAGGAACGTTTTGATGTCCAAACTGGCATGGGCTAATACCTAAGAGCAGGTTAAAATATGTGCGTTGAGATATTCATAAATGGACAAATATTTCCTCATGCAGTTTACAAGTTTAAATGTTCTGGCTTTTTCAGATTTTACAGAAATATTGTTTGAGTAGAAGATGAATGTCACAAACAGATCTGCACATTATCTGTGTTGGCTCATTTAAAAAAGAACATTAAAAGCAATTCCATTATGACATTCTTTCAATTTTTTAAAAAAACATTTAACACTTGTATTGTAGAGCAACCCCCTTTTTAAAAGATCTATTGGGAATTAATTTACTTATGAAAACTGTCATAGAAAAGAAAATGGCACTCTTTTAATAACAGTTAGATAACAGTTTTCAGGTGTGTTTCCAAGAGAGAGAACAAAACAAGAATGGAGTGCCTAAGTTAAATACTGAAGGTAAGTGATCTCAGCCATACAAAATGTATTCATTCTTGGGAAAGCTGATACAAAAACACAAGTGGGAATGGAAGCAAAATGCATTTGGTTTGCATGTCACTACTAACTGAACTGCTCATATTTCTCAAATGAATATGCAACCTGGAACAAAGTAATTCTTCAGTTATTACATTCCTTCAAATTTTGTAATGCAGTTCTCTGATTGAAAAATGTGTAAAAACACATGCATTAACGGAAATAGCATTTAAAAAGTCACATCTTAAAGAAAAATCTTTTGTAAAAAATGTTTTTATTTGAAAAAGTGATCAGTATATTACAGAAAATGCATACAAATGCCCATTCAACTTGAAGCAGAAATGGAGTGGAACTCATTTGCACTTGAAAATTATGCAATTGTTATTGAAAGTTAAAGCGTCCAGCCATCCAGCCCTAAAGTAATTTGTGACGCTTTGGAACACCACAAATACTTTGGAGCACTGGTCCAAAATAAACTTCGGAAATCATCCACTTTAGGATTACTTTAAGTGCCCTGGCTCAATGCTAGGGAATTCTGGGAACTGTAGTTTTGTGAGACATTTAGCCTTCTCTGTCAAAGAGCTCTGGTGCCACAATAAACTACAATTCCCAGAAATCCCTAGCACTTACCTAGGGCAGTTAAAGCGGTCTCAAATAGAATTATTTCTGCAGTGTGTTTGGACCGCTGTGACACAGACTACTACAAAGGAACTTTGTTAAATATGTCATTTCTTTTTTAAAAAATTGTATGGTGAAATTCCAAAGTGAAATCCAAGGTTGTCTGTTCGATAAATAAACAGACATTATGGAAGAAAACAAGTGTGTGGAGAGGGTATCAATATGACTAGCAATATTGTCTGCAGAATTTCATCAGCATTAAGACTGTGTATATTTTTAATGATAGACTGTTGTTAATGATGTCATTGTACTAACTTCAGTATGACTGTACAGTGGGTATCCACTGGGGTTTGGTTCCAAGACACATACCTCTCCCGGTGGGTACCAAAATCCATGGATGTTCAAACCCCATTTAATATAACGGCATAGTACAGTGGTGTCCCTTATATAAAAGGGCAAGACCAAGGTTTGCCTATGGGAATTTGTAAATTTTTAAGATATTTTCAAGCCATGGATGCTTGAATCCATAGATTAAAAAGTCCGTGCATAAGGATGACTGACTGTATATTCTATTGTGAGTCTTGAGAGGATAGAAATCTATGTGTAGTGACCAAAGATTATTAGAACTAAGACTAGAAATCAGATCAATGCTACTATTATCTTGAGAAAGGAAAGAGGATTGTTGAGAAGGAAGGCTGAAGGAGGAAAATTTATTTATCAATCAGTTTATTTATCACCAGAATACACAGAAGAAACATCTTGTATTGCAATTATGGATTTGTAACCTAGAGAACCAGCATCAACTTTTTAAGAGTCTGCTTATTTAACCTTTTGTTTCATAAATGCCTCCCAAACCTACTTTAACAGCCGGCAGCTGCTCTGTTCTGTCAGCAATTGGGGCTAAGCAGAATGATATTTCCAGCCAGTGAGAGAGGCTGCAACAGTCAGAAGAAGGGCCCCTGTTGTAATTCCTCGCACCAGACTTTCTTACTTGAAGGAAATGTCATCCTTGTTATTGTTGTAACTACTATATATACTCGACTGTAAGTCGGTCGCATGTATGAGTCAAGGGAAGGTTTTGGGCCAAAAATATGGATTTTGATATGACCTGAGGATATAGCAAGAGAAAAGGATGAAGCAAGGAAAAGCGATGCTGGAGAGCTTGTAAAATTCTGGCAGACATAACTTTGACTTCATACTAAAGCCTAGATGGATTGTTGAGTAGAGAGGAAGGGTCAGTAAGAGTTAAGTTACAGTACATACATTGACTCCTATATAAGTCAACTCAGGGGTTTGGGGTCAATTTTTGACTAAAATTTCTAGACATATACATAAGTATATACAGTAAGTATGCATACTGTAGTGGGGGGGTCTATTATTGCTACAATTTATATTTGCTTGTAGCTGACTTTATTTATTTATTTATTTGACATGACAAAAAATTTCGCCTGGAAGCAAATGGTAGTGATAGTTGCCTAAGAATAAAACAGGCAGTTTGAGTTTGTAGGTAGAGAAATGTAAGAAAAAAGTTTGTTAAAAAATGTTAGGAAAAACTTGATGCTTATCTCCCTCCCATCTCTCCAACTGTTTCAGTTTGGCAGAGACAGTCTCAATAGATCTGCTTTCAACCCACTTTTTCACAGCTGTTTTTAAAATGTCCCAGTTTCTCCCGACTACTCCTACACCACTTCAGCCTCAGTTTACATCAGTTGAAGCAAACTCAGTTCAAAGTGCAAACATAGATCAACAGGAAAGAGTGGATAAGTGTGAGCAGAGTCTCAGCAGTTTTAGGAGGGAAAAACAAGCTTCTGAATCTTTTCCTTGCTTGGTCTTCCACATTAATAACTTTTGCAATCTTGACCACAGTCCAGCGTTGTTTAGCCACATGTGTCCTGGTTTTCATCTGCAAAATGTTGGAGGCTACGCATTTCTGCTGTGGTTTTTTTTTCCTTCAAAAACCCATGACAATTTTTTGATATTACCAATTATTCAATGAAAAATGGAGGAAAATCTAATATTGGCTTAGATTTTAGGCTTTAGAGACTAAGCTTTAGAAAATGTCATGATCCCATCCTTTCCCAGACTGTCTCACAAGCCTTTTGTACATCTGGGGGCAGGGACATTTATATTTGAGAAATACGAATATGAGAATAAAAATAAGAACTTTCATGAACTACAGATGTCAAGAATTAACTTTTCAACATTACTTCTTGTGTTTTGAGACAATACGATGAGAAAATGAAGGAGAAATTCAACACAGAGTACTGGATATAAAACCTCCAAATTCCTTTATGCAGAATTTTAGTATGAGTTATTTCATTTCTGATATGTCTTTAGATATTAGCTTTGTTAGGGATTTATTTAATTTTTGATTGGTTTGGTGTTTTGTTTGTTTGCAAAATATTTATTGATTTATTTATAATAATAATAATAATAATAATAATAATAAAGTTTTATTTATATACCGCCTTTCAAATATCAAGGCGGTTTCCAACAAAATATAAATACATACAAAAGTAAAAACAAGAATATAATTAAAACATTCCATTAAAAACACTAAAAAACTCAGGCCAGCTCACCGATGCTGGCGGAGGGAGGAGGTGGGCATTCAGGAGGGAGGGGTCAGGGGTAGGCCTGCTCAAAAAAGAGTGTTTTCAACCCCTTCTTAAATTGGGCCAGGGAGGTAGCCGAGTGGAGCTCGACGGGCAGCGAGTTCCAGAGGGTGGGGGCCGAGGTGGAAAAGGCCCTCCTGGTGGTAGTGACTAATCTCGCCCCTGGAACTCTTAGCAGTTGCTGCCCTGTTGATCTGAGTGTGCGGGCAGATTGTATGGAGAGAGGCGGTCCTCTAAGTACCCTGGGCCCAAGCAATTTAGGGCTTTATAGGTAATAACCAACACCTTGTATTGTGCCCGGAAGCGAATAGGCAGCCAATGGAGGTCTTTTAAGACCGGTGTTATGTGACTGGCCCTAGATGTATTAGTGACCAGTCTTGCTGCCATATTCTGCACTAGTTGCAGCTTCCGGGTATGGTACAAGGGTTGCCCCATGTAGAGCGCATTGCAGAAATCCAAACGAGAGGTTACCAGAGCGTGTACTACTGTTTCAAGGTCCCTCCGGCCCAGGTAGGGACGCAGCTGGCGTATCAGCCGAAGCTGATAACAGGTGCTCTTGACCGTCGCATCCACCTGGGATGTGAGGTGGAGCGACGAGTCAAGGAGCACCCCCAGACTGCATACTGAGTCCTTCACAGGAAGCGTGATCCCGTTCAGGACAGGTGAAACCACCGCCGTCCCCGGGCCAGGAGAACCTATCACGAGCACTTCCGTTTTCTCTGGATTCAAACTGAGTCTGTTTTCCCTCATCCAGCCCATTACCGACTTCAGACAGGCCACGAGAGGAGAGATGCCATCCCTGGTCACTGCATCAGTCGGAGACATAGAGAAAATTATTTGGGTGTCATCAGCGTACTGATAACCCCGCGCCCCATGTCTCCGGATGATCTCTCCCAGCGGTTTCATGTAAATGTTAAAGAGCATGGGAGACAGAATGACTCCTTGAGGGACCCCAGATGTAAGGGCCCTCTTATCGGAGCACACATCTCCCAGCTGCACCATCTGGAACCTCCCAGAGAGGTAGGATCGGAACCACTGGAGCGCAGTGCCCCCAATTCCCAACTCTGCCAGGTGCTCCAGAAGGATACCATGGTCTATGGTATCGAAAGCCGCTGAGATGTCTAAGAGCACCAACAGGGACACGCTTCCCCTGTCCATGCCCAGATGGAGATCATCGACCAAGGCGACCATAGCAGTCTCAACCCCGTAACCCGCCCGAAAGCTGGTTTGAAATGGGTCTAGATAATCCGTTTCGTCCAAGATCGATTGAAGCTGGATTGCAACTGCCCTCTCGATCACCTTCCCCAAAAATGGCAATAGCGAAACTGGCCAGTAATTATTATACATCAGAGGGTCGAGGGAGGGCTTTTTTAGCAAAGGTTTTACAGTGGCCAATTTTAAGCTAGATGGAAATTGCCCATCCCTCAAAGATGTATTGATAATCCGGTGCAATATTAAAGTCACTACCGGTCCCCCCTGAGCCGCTAGCCACGAGGGACAGGGATCGAGAGAGCAAGTTGTCTTCCTAACACTTCTAAGGATCTTGTCCACATTATTGGTACTCACAGACTCAAAGTGATCCAGTATAACTGAGTCCACGGAAGCTCTGGATACCTCTGCTCTGGTTTCTACTCTAATACTGGCATCTAGACCTTCGCTTATCCGAGAGATTTTATCCGCAAAGAAGTTGTTAAATTGGTCACAGCAGGCCTTAGATGGTTCAAGAATAGGGTTCAGAGC
>NC_056525.1:229753178-229756118 GCF_019175285.1 Sceloporus undulatus
AATTGGTCACAGCAGGCCTTAGATGGTTCAAGAATAGGGTTCAGAGCAGGAGGGAGCTGAGTTAGCTCCCTCACAACCCTGAACAGCTCTGCCGGATGCGACTCGGCGGACGTGACACGTGCACCATAGAACGAGTTCTTAGCTGCACGTATCGCCTCTCCGTAGTCCTCCAAAAGAAGGTCTAGGAGAGCCTGGTCGGTTAAGCGCTGGTATTTCCGCCAGGCGCGCTCTAGCCGTATCAGCACCCACTTCCTTGCCCGGAGATCTCCCGTATACCAGGGCTTCCTTTTGGAAGCAGGTCTGAGAGGGTGCTTGGGAGCGATACTGTGTATAGCCCTGGAGAGATTAGTATCCCAGATGTTAGTCAGGGCATCAACAGAATCGCCATCGTTTCCAACCGTATACCCCTCTAGGGCTTCCTGGAACCTTTTGGGTTCCATCAGCCTTCGAGGGTGGACCATTCTAATGGGTCCGCCACCCCCGGGAGGGATCTGGGTAGAAGCCTTGATTTTTGCCTCCACCAGGAAATGATCCGTCCATGACAAGGGGGAAATATTAGATATTTCCACCCACGGAATTTCCATGTCCGTACAAAAAACCATATCAAGCGTATTACCTGCAGAATGTGTAGGCCCCGAGACCAGTTGTGACAGCCCATGGCTGTCATGGTATCCATGAATTCTCAAGCTGCACTGGATAGAACATAGTTGGTCGCAAAGGGGATGTTGAAGTCTCCCAGGACTAGAAGCCTGGGGGACTCCAGCATCAGCTCCGAGACCAACTGTGTCAGCTCGTTAAGGGAGTCTATTAGCGCACGGGGTGGCCGATAGACCAACAGAATCCCTAGACTGTCTCTGGCCTTCAGGGTCAGGTAGATACACTCGATGTAGAAAGTTTGACGAACATGGTTCCTGGTTAGAGACAAGGTGTTTTTATGCACCAAGGCAACACCCCCCCCCCCGCTCACCTAACCTGGTCTGGTCCTTCACTGAGTACCTGGCAGGTAGGGCCTGAGCCCACACAGCTTCCCCCTCAGGCCCAAGCCAGGTCTCAGTAATGCAAGCCAGGTCACAGTTGTTATCCTCGAGCAGGTCATGTATGATGTGGGATTTGTTCTTAATAGACCTGGTATTGCATAGGAGCAGAGACAGGGTTTGTGGTACGGTTACATCATGCCTTTCTCCCAATATAGGAACTCAAGGCAGCTAACAACAAATTTAATACAGTACAAATTAAAAACAATGCAAAAGGATTTTTAAAAATATCAATAAAAGTTTTTTTAAAAATTGACCAAATTATAAGGTTATAAACATTACACATTAGGAATATTAACATGTACGAAAACTACAGTCGCCCCTCCAAGTCCACAGATTTGAGGCCCACAGACTTGGAAATCTGTGGAGGGGCGGCTGCCATTGACGTGAATGGGGCACATACCCATGGTGTGCACCACGCATGCACGTGCCCCATTCAAGCCTATGGAACTTGAATATGCACACATTTTGGAACTGGAACTTGACATTTGAACAGCACATCATTCAAAACAGAAAGAACCAGTCCCATTGGCATGTATCAGACAAAATTTAAAATGTATCAAAAGAAACAATTTAATGGATTAGTAGAAGTATGTGTGTTGGAGAATTTTATATTGTTGATAGGAGAAAAGAAATGAAATTGGAAAAGATATCTGGATGCAGCAGCAATTTGTAATCTATCTATTGTCATCAGGTTATATTTAAATGAGATTTCTGGTGTTCACTTCAAGGTACGACAATTCAGGAAGGTTATTGACAAGCTGGAATGTGTACTGAGCAGGGTGACCAAATGATCACAAGTCTGCCTGCTCACCATTGCACCATGGGCTTACTTTCAGCATGCACCCTTTACCTTTCTCTGCCACTGCCATGTCTGACGGCACTTATGCACCATATTCCTTTTTGTGTCTCACATAGGTTATACTACTCTCCATTATTTTAGCTTTTTAAAATAAATAGAATTAACCCATTTATAATAAGATTGACTCCAAAAGCCAATCCTTATGAAAAGCCAATCCTTATGAAAACTCCTTTTTTATATCGTTTTTATTAAACAAACACACAAATTTAAGTACATAGAACAGAAAAATATAATCCCCAAAAGAAAACATAGCTCCCAACAAAAATACAAATGCACATGCAAAATAACAACTACATACATGACTCTAAATAAAACTCTGAATGACAAATTCCAGTTCAGATTATCAAAGGTCTTTTCTGTATTCAAAAATATAAATGCAGCTTGATTTTTTCATTATATTGTTCCCATATTCCCATATGTTTAATATATTTCTGATATTCTAATAGCCCGAAAAACCCACCAAAAACTATTTTTGATATTGTCTCTCAATTGAATTTTCAGTAAAAATCCACACTCATCATCATGAATAAAATCCTGAAGAATAATTTTTAGTCTGTCAGCCAAAATCAATGTAAACAATTTATAATCGCTATTCAGCAGGTCTACAGTTGTTATTGTTGTTTTAAAAAAAATAAAATCCTGGATTTTCATAGGAATTAATGTTATATTAGCTTATTTCCAACTATCAGAGATCTTTCTAGTTTGCAAGACAGATTTCATCATCTTCTGCAGTGGGAGCAAAAAGCTTCTCCTCAAAACATTTAAAATAAAATACTGACAACCCATCTGGCCCAGTAGTGGTCTTTTTAATAGCATCACAGATTTCTCTTACTGTTATAGAAAAATTTATACTTCATCTTTGTTCATCTGTAATCTCTGGCAAATTCTTTTTAGCCATGTAGTCCTCCAACTGCATAGTACTTTCTTGCCATTTTCTTCTGAATCTTATCATTATGAGTTATGATGAGTGTGGGGCAGGGGGAGGTATGGCGGTAGGAGTGTGGACTTGCATTACAGGGGAAGGCGGGATCGATGCTTAATATC
>NC_056525.1:229756218-229765771 GCF_019175285.1 Sceloporus undulatus
GGGGGGGGGGGGGGGGGGTGTTGCCTTGGTTCATAAGACCACCTTGTTTCTAACCAGGAACCAAGTTCGTCAAACTTCCTATATCGAGTGTATTTACTTGACCTTGAAGGCCAGAGACAGTCTAGGGATTTTGTTGGTGTATCGGCCACCCCATGCGCTAACAGACTCCCTTAATGAGCTGACACAGTTGGTCTCGGAGCTGCTGCTGGAATCACCCAGGCTATTAGTCCTGGGTGATTTCAACATCCCCTTCGTGGCCAATTATGTTCCATCCGGTGCGGCTCGTGAATTCATGGATACCATGACTTCCATGGGCCTGTCTCAGTTGGTCTCAAGTCCGATGCACTCTGCGGGTAATACACTCGATTTGGTCTTTTGTACGGACTTGGAAAATCCGTGGGCAGAAATAACTAATATTTCCCCCCTGTCATGGACGGATCATTTCCTGGTGGAGGCAAAGATCAAGGCTTCTACCCAGATTCCTCCCGGGGGTGGCGGACCTATTAGAATGGTCCACCCTCGAAGGCTGATGGAACCCAGTAGGTTCCAAGCACCCCTAGAGGGGTACATGGTTGGAAATGACGGCGATTCCGTTGATGCCCTGACTGGTATCTGGGATACCGGTCTTTCCAGGGCTATACACAGCATCGCTCCCAAGTGCCCTCTCAGGCCTGCTTCCAAACGTAAGCCCTGGTATACGGAAGACCTCCGGGCGTGGAAGTGGGTCCTGCGACGGCTAGAGCATCGCTGGCGGAAACACCTACGCTTAGCTGACAAGACTCTCCTAGACCACCTCTTGGAGGTCTACGGAGAGGCGATACGGGCAGCTAAGAATTCATTCTATGGTGCTCGTATCGCGTCCGCGGAGTCGCATCCAGCAGAGTTGTTCAGGGTAGTCAGGGAGCTAACCCAGCTCCCTCCTGCCCCGAACCAGATCCTTGAACCTACTAAGGCCTGCTGTGACCAATTTAACAACTTCTTCGTGGATAAAATCTCTCGGATAAGCGAAGGTCTTGAAGCCAGCATTAGAGCAGATCCTAGATCAGAGGCCTCCAGAGCTTCCGTGGACTCGGTTATACTGGATCAGTTTGAGTCTGTGAGTACTGATGATGTGGACAGGATCCTTAGAAGTGTTCGGAAGACAACCTGCTCTCTCGATCCCTGTCCCTCATGGCCTTAGCGGCTCAGGGGGACCGGTAGTAACTTCATGTTACAACGGATATGAACACATCTTTGAGGGAAGGACCATTTCCATCCAGCTTAAAATTGGCCGTAGTAAAACTTTGCTGAAAAAGCCTTCCCTCGACCCTGATGCATAATATTTCGGCCTGTATCGCTACTGCCATTTTTGGGGAAGGTGTCGAGGAGAGCGGTTGCAATCCAGCTTCCATCGATCCTGGAGGAAACGGATTATCTTGATCCATTTCAACCGGATTTCGGGACGGGCTACGGGTTGAGACTGCCATGGTCGCCTTGTCGATGATCTCGTCTGGGCATGGACAGGGGTAGCGTGTCCCTGTTAGTGCTCTTAGCATCATCAGCGGCTTTCGATACCATAGACCATGGTATCCTTCTGGGACGCCTGGCAGAGGTGGGAATCGGGGCACTGCGCTCAGTGGTTCCGGTCCTACCTTTCTGGGAGGTCCCAGTGGTGCAGCTGGGAGACTTGCTCCGATGAGAGGCCCCTAACATCGGGGGTCCCTCGGGGGGCCATTCTGTCTCCCATGCTCTTTAACATTACATGAAACAGCTGGGAGAGATCATCGGGCATGGGCGCGGGGTATCAGTTACGCTGATGACACCCAAATAGTCTTCTCTATGTCTCCGACTGATGCAGTGACCGGGATGGCATCTCTCCTCTCGTGGCCTGCTGGGTCGGTAATGGGTTGGATGAGGGAAAACCGACTCAGCCTGAATCCAGAGGAAAACGGAAGTACTTGTGTAGGTTCACCGGCCCAGGGAGGTGGTGGTTCCACCTGTTCTGAACGGGGTCCACGCTCCCTGTGGGACACAGTACGCAGTCTGGGGGTGCTCCTTGACTCGTCGCTCCATCTTCTCAGGTGGATGCGACGGTCAGGAACGCCTGTTATCAGCTTCGGGGATACGCCGCTGCGTCCCTACCTGGACCGGAGGGACCTTGAAACTGTGGTACACACTCTGGTACCTCTCGTTTGGACTCTGCCATGTGCTCTACATGGGGCAACCCTTGTACCATAACGGAAGCTACAATTGTGCAGAACATGGCAGCACGTCTGGTCACTGGTACGTCCAGGACCAGTCATATAACACGGTGCTAAAATATCTCCATTGGCTGCCTATTCGCTTCCGGGCGCAATACAAGGTGTGTTATGACTATAAACCCTAATGGCTTGGGCCCAGGGTATCTAGAGGACCGCCTCTCTCCATACAATCGTCCCCCCGCACACTCCGATCTTCTGGGCAGCAACTTCTAAGAGTTCCAGAGCTAGGCTGACATCTCTTCGAGGGGGCCTTTACCATCTTGGCCCCGAACCTCTGGAACTCGCTGCCCGCCGAGCTCCGCTCTGCCGCGCCCTTAGCCCAGTTTAGAAAGGGGTTAAAACCTTATTATTCGAGCAGGCTTACCCATGACTCTTAGCCCCTGACCGCTTCCTGACCCTCTCCCTCTATGTCAGCATGGCCCCGGCTGAGTGTTTTAATTCTTTTCTGTGTAATTGTTGTTTTAGTGGATGTTTTTATTGTATTTTGATATATGTTGTTAACCGCCCTGATGTATGAAGGGCAGTATATATAAACTATTAATATTATTATTATTTTATTCTCACATAGAATCACCTAGGGTCATCATAAGAAGGAAATGACTGGAAAACACACAACAAGAAGAAAGATCTAGAGTATGCCTTAAGTCAAAAAGGAGGTTTCTGCCAATATTAGAGAGGAAAGATGCCAAAAAATTCACATGGCTAGCAATTAAACACATATCCTATGCTGCTGCTGACAGGCAGAATTCTGAATCTCTGACAAACATGAGGGAACTCACCCTCTTAATAAATAACCAGTCAGAATGAGAGAAACCAGGAATGAATACGTGGGTCGTGTTATTCAACCAATTATCCCAGTGCAGACAGAATGATGGAAGTAAAGAGATGAATAGTTCTAGTCTTTACACTTTCAAGATGCCAAAATTTGGGATCACCCAATGCAGTTCACTGGTGGTATGTCCTGGTGGAGAAAAGAAAGAGTTCTCATCTATTGCACCCACACGGGGAGGCATTTTGTTTGACCAGTGCGACGAGCCATAACTTTTCAATAATGATAATCATCTTAAATGACATTTTTTATAAAAGGTCTGCATGAAGATGGGTCCAGGGATGGCTCTAACGTAAGTGACAATGAACCACATGATTCAGAGAATGGATTTGGTTAAGTGGGGTGGGGTGGCCGATTATGCTTCTACTCTATTGCCCTCTGCTGCCATTCTACTCCCACAGCTTTGTTCTATGTTTCTGGTAGAATGACAACCATTGATGATGTTGCCCATTATGGCTGCTGCTGTTGCCCTCTACTAAAGGCTGAAACACGAGACAACCTGTTGTTAAGCATCACACTTTATCATTCAATATACAGTATCTGTGGTGAGCAAAGTTATTAAACTAGACCAATAAGAAACCAGAGCTTTTCTTTTTCTCCACATAGAAAATTGTATTTAAGCCAGTTTTACACTCTCTCTGAAGTTGATAGACCTCTAGTCTCGAATGTCCGTTTGTGGCTCTGAGGAATAGAAGGTGTCTTCTTCTTCGTGTGCCTCTAAATATAATATATATATATATAATATATATCTCTATAGTTGTACTGTACTGTACTGTTGGGAATTTTTATTCTTGATTGCTTCCTCATATAGTGGTGGAATAAATAAAATTTTGAATTTGTAGGAGTAAAAAATGAAGATATTGAGTTGGAACATAAATGGATTGAACTCTCCCCATAAAAGAAAAACAACATTCCACTTCCTAATAAAACAAAGATGTGACATAATATGTTTGCAAGAAATGCACATTAAACAAGGTGAAGGCAAATATATTGAAAATAAAAAGTTAGGTAAAAGTTTTATTTCAGCAAACAAGAAAAGAAAAAAGGGAATGGTAATATATGTTAAAGAGAAATGAGATCCTAAAGAAGTATAGAATGATAACAAAGGTTACATTCTAGGGATTGAAATTAATATGATTGGGAAAAAGATACTAATAATAGGACTTTATACCCCACAGGGAAAAAAAAGCAAAGTTTTTTGAGGACTTGCAAAATATATTATTTGATTTAAATTATGAAGAGGTAATTATATTAGGAGACTGTAATGGTGTGATCAAACCAGAGATGGATAGGAATTCAAACAAGGGGATAAAAGAAAAACAAGGAAAATTGCCAAAATCTTTTTTTAAATTGATGGGAAATTTAAGCTTAGTGGATTCATGGAGACAGTTGTACGGCAACGCTAGAGAGTTTACTCATTTTTCCTCCAGACATAACTCAATGGCCAGGATAGATTTAATATTAGTCATACGCTCCTTAGTAAAGGTACTGAAGGAAATGGAGATTGCAATTTGATCTCTAGTGTCTCTTCCATTTCTGAATCCAGCTGGAATGTCTGATATTTCTTACTTCATGAATGGTAAAAGTATATAATGTAAAATTTTGAGCATCAGCGATATCAGTGAAATAATTCAATGCTTACAACAATCTTTAGGGTCCCCTATTCTGCGAAGTGGAATTGTAGAGATGGATCCAGGAGTACTCCCAAACTGCAAACTTCATCCTTTAGGGGAAGTGTGACCCCGTCCAGGACCGGCTGGCAAATTTCCATCCCTGGGCCTAGGGTACCTATTGCTAGTACCTCCGTTTTCTCTGGATTCAACTTGAGTTTGTTTTCCCTTACCCAGCCCATTACTGACCCAAGGCAGGCATCCAGAGGAGAGATGCCATCTTTAGTCACTGCAGCAGTCGGAGACATAGAAATAGATTTGGGTGTCATTAATGTACTGATAACACTGCGCCCCGTGTCTCCAGATGATCTCTCCCAGCGGCTTCATGTAAATGTTAAACAGCATCGGGGACAGAATCGTACCTTGAAGGACGCCCAATTTGATGTCCCACTTGGATGAATAACTGTCTCCAAGCAACACTATTGGGAATCTGCCCGAGAGGTAGGACCTGAGCCACTGCAGCACAGTGCCCCCGATACCTAACTTCCTCAGGCGTTCCAGATGATACTGTGGTCAATGATATTGAAGGCCACTGAGATGTCCAAGAACACCAACAGGGTCACATTTCCTCTGTTGATACCCAGATGGAGATCATCGACTAAGGCAACCATGGCCGTCTCAACTCCGTATCCTGCCCTGAAGCCGGTTGAAATGGGACCACATAATTGGTTTCATCCAAGACAACCTGGAGTTGGAAGGCAACAGCCTCTTGATCACTTTGCCCAAAAATGGTAGCAGGGAGACCAGTCTATAATTGGCCCTCACCAGGGGATCTTGGGGGGGGGGGGGGAGTTAGAAGTGGTCTTACTATTGCTTGTTTGAATTTAGATGGAGATATTCCCTCCCTGAGGGATGTATTCATTATGTGTTATAATAATATTTTCATTGCTTCCCCTCCCTGGACAGTCAACCATGATGGGCAAGGGTCGAGGGGGCACGTTGTCCTCCTTACACTTCCAAGAATCTTGTCCACTGCATCAGTATTTACAAACGCAAAGTGATCCAGTCTAATGTGGTCCACAGAGTGACTGGATGCCTCTCTTTCTGTTTCTGTTATAATGTCCGCATCCAGATCGACCCTTATCTGAGAGATTTTATCTGTGAAAAAAAGTCATTAAAAGCATCACAGCAGACCTTAGTTGGTTCCAATAAGGAGTTCAGGGTGGGAGGCAGTTGAGTTAGCTCTTTAACTTCCCTGAACAGCTCTGCTAGACGAGACTTTGTGGACACAATACATGCAGCATAGAAAGAATTCTTTTCTGCATCTATTGCCACTCCGTAAGAATCCAAGAAGTTCTCATGAAGTGTCTTGTCAGACAAACGTCAATGTTTCTCCCAGTGGCTCTCTAGTCATTGCTCAGCCCGCTTCATATTACAAAAATCTTCCGTATAATCCACCCCACACCCTCAGGTCATCTGGGAGGAATTTATTGTAACCTATAGAGACCAGACTAGCTGCAACCTCCCCTTTTAAAAAGCTGTTAAGACGGATCTCTTCCGGCAGGCCTTCGTCGAATAGAACAACTGGCTAATGATTTCTCCCCACCTTAGGTATCATTCTACTGTTATTATCAGTATTTTAACAATTGGTTTTAAATTGTAATATGTTTAATCATTTTTTAAGAGGGGGGGTTAGATATAGTATTGTACAGACTGTATGTATTGTATATTGACTATCTTTTAATAATGCAAGCTGCTTTGATTGCTCCTATAGCAGAAAAGCAGCGTGTAAATAAAAGTATGAACTTCTTGGGGGAGGGGGGAGCATTACTGAAGCATTTCAAGCTGGGTAGCAGGCATGCTTCTACTGACTTGCAGAATGTAGAGATGACCACCCTGTAGTGACAGCTAGCATTTATCCTGTTTGAAGAAACATCTGAGCACGAACAGACTGCATAGATTAGTATATGGCAAACCCCACCACCTGGAGATATTTTGATAAACAGTGTTCACCATGTGAAATTGATAGAGGTAAAGAATAATGTGTGAGTTAGTTAGGCACTGTGAAATATATCAGCTGGAAGTGGATTTACATAAGTGGATTTGTGTATATTCTTTAAATAAAAGGGTGTCCTTGCTTTTAGTTAATGCTAGACAGATAACCCTTCCTTGCTGAGTTAATCATGACCATATGTGCCTGGTCTCATTACATATAATGGAATGCAGATTGTCCATAAAGCTTCCTCTGAGGACTGGAGACAGCAAATACACACAAGCCATTTAAGTCTTTCCACAGCATTGACTTAAGTATGGCTCGTTATTACCTATTCAGAAAGCAGGCCTGGCACAGGCATTCGGGGCACTTTATCACTGAATCTGCCGAATCTAAAGGCGAACTGCATGTTAATGGATGGAGTCATGAAAGCTGAGGGCAGACAGCCTGTCCAAATGTCATTTGCAAGATACATTAGCTTTCTGCGGTAACATATTAAAACATTAATCAATTCTACGATCAATAAGCCATACATTTTTGGTCCTTCAGTGTTTGGGATGCATTTCAGGATATGATGAAGAGTCACTTTAAATGTAAAGTTGTGCACAACAGCTTGACAGTACTCACATATTTGTTCCTATAGTCCTCCTGCAATGTTGTTCCCACCTTATTCCACAAGACATGCTTCAAGAATCACTTTGGCTACCTTGAAATAAAAAATTACATACTAAAATAATTCAGAAATTCCCCTAACATCAGCTGTAGCACGTGGTTCATTTTTCTTTATAACTAGCCAGTAAAAAGGATGTGGAGTTCTAAGGAAGAGTGAGGATATGTCACTCCAAAGCTATAGAGCTATATGATCTGACAAAAGACAATGTTGTTTTTCACAGAATCACTCATTCTGCCAGTCAGCGTGTCAGTAGTCATGTTGGAGTGGGAATTCTGGGAGCTGCAGTCCAAAAAAGGTAACTTTTCCAAGATCTGGATTAGAATCTGTGTAGATATCCTTCTGATTTGAAAGGTGTGTTAGTGAGAAAATAAATTAAATGAAACAGGCATAGGTCTCACCCTGCTTGTAATTAACAGCAGCATAACCATGCAATTTAACTCATTTCAAATGCAGACTGATTAATGATTTTCTTCCTTTTGAATGTAATTAGCTCTTTTGTCTTGAGACGCTTCCTTGCAAAAGGTGGTAAAGAAGAGAAGGGTGGCAGCACCGAACCAACAATGAAAGTTCCAGGAAATTGGAATGTACATGTCTGTATCCTTAATTTAATTCACTAGAAAAGAAATATCAAACACAGCTGCTGCAGATAAGGTGAAACCAGAAGCAGAAGCAATCAAGCAGTCAAGGGGTTTGGGGAAACTATTGCCTATTGTAAGGTTCACTTTAAAGCAGGAGGTGTACCAGGTAGCATCATGCAAGCAACATAGGCAACCCCTGAGAATATTAGCAGCAGCAGTCTGCATCAGGAATGGCCATCAAGATGGAAGCAGGGCTTCTAAAAGTTCCTTTCTGGAACCACAACTCCTAAAATTCCTTAGCTAGCATAGCTACATACTTATGTAGATCCGAGGATCTCCTATGGAGATTCTTTTTTTTTTCTTGCCAGTGCATCAGTGGAGCAAGAGCCAGGCTAATGTTGCTGGCCTTTCCGTTAAAAATATGGTTCAGTTGCTTATCAGAGTTGCCCGCAACAGTGCAACGTTCCTCTACTTCAGCACTGAAAGTTTCAAGGGAATTAAATATTGTTCTGTCTGTAAGAAGAGAGCATACTCCTTGCAACATAAATTAGATGTGCACTAATGTGGTATTCTCTTTGAAGTTTGGAGGTCTTACACATGACAAAGCTACTGTAACACTCAAGCATTCCTACTTTCCAAAAAGCCAGTGCCAGACTCTACTGGTGTTTCCTGATCTGCTACAATTCAGCTGGACAACAGTTTTCTTAATGGTGCATTTGCTTATTTCTGAACACAAGCTTTCCTATACCTGCTTTCTTTTTACAATAGTCAAAGTACAGGCCTTATTTATCTTCTGAAAGTTATTTGTTTTGCTTTCTTGAGAAAGTACAGCTACACAAAGATGTCATAGATAAAAAGATTTTAGATTTCTCTGCCAGACAGACAGATGCTGCAATTTGATTTCCCCACTGTGGACAGCTTGATTCTTTTACACAATAAGCCTGGGGATCCTGCTTCAGAATCACTGAGGACTGCTTCATATGTTATGATTTTAAAATATAGGCCAATATACTCTATCAGCAGGTTCCATATTCCTCCCCCCCCCCCCCCACAAGTCCCTGATGGACACAATTCACCATTGTCTAATTACTGTCAAAATGGATTTCCTTATCCCCATGCAGCTAATACTGGTAAAGTTGAATTGAAGTGATAATAGTGTCACTATCATGACCAGGGCTGTGTCTACACTGTAGAAATGAGGCAGTTTCACACCACTTTAAGTGCTATAACTACTATGGAATCCTGGGATTTGTAATTTTACAAGATCTTTAGCGTTCTTTGCCAAAGCTGGTGCCTTACAAAACTACAAATTCCCACATTCCATGGAATGGAGCCATGGCAATTAAAGTGATATCAAACTGCATTATTTCTACAGTGTAGATGCACTTCAAGTAGTAATCATGAGTACAGAACCATTACCAAGATTTACCTAGCGATAACTATTGCATATGCATGATTGCTATGTAGCTGTGATTGTGATACTATTGGTCTGATTGTAACTCCCCACTGTGAAGAAGGAAGTCTGCCTGTGACTGGAGCATAGATGAATCACATTTCCATCAAGCTTAGGGGCTTCAGGCCAGAAGAAGTTAGGCGGGTTACAGACCACCAGAAAGTACGTGCAGAGCGC
>NC_056525.1:229768771-229863855 GCF_019175285.1 Sceloporus undulatus
ACCAGTGACGCAGAGGAGAAAGGGGCCAAGCGGCCCCTTTCTCCTCCTTCCCACCGTCACCTTGAAGCACCAAGGACACCCCTTTCCAGGCCGCGGGGAAGTGGCCTTTTGCAGCTTCCCTGCAGCCTGGAAAGCGGCGGATTGGGGCCTCGGAGGCTGCTGGTCTGGCAGCTGAGGCCCCGATACAGCGGGGAAAGGGGTGAGTGCACGCCACCCCAAACGGGCGGTCTGTAACCCGCCTCAGTTAAGTATACTTAATTAAGTAGCTGATAAAGAATATTGCCCAATGTTACATTTAGAGCCTACTTTTCCACTCAAGGCAGTGTTCAGCATTATCCTCCCCATTTTATCCTGACAGAAGTCTTATAAAGAAAATTGGCTGGAGAGAGACTGACTGACTCTCACTCATCCAGTGAGCTTCATATCTTAGTGAGGTTTGAATATTGATCCACCAAGTCCCAGTCCAACACTTTGATTACAACACAGTTCCCTTCATGTCACCATGTCATGTTTCTTACCAGATATATGGGTCGTGTAGACCATCTCTGCCTATTTAGCACTTTTTCACAAGTTTGCTATATGGGACACTGTGCATACACAGGAATTAGTAAGAATATGGCAGCAAGCCCTGCCCATAGTTTATGTGAGTTCACTAGATCTTCTGTATGATCTCTATGTATGATCAAACAAAGCACATAAGAACTACATGTGCAGCCTAGTAGATGTGCATAAGGCAAGGCTTGCTGCTACCATTCTGCTTCCTGCCTAAGTACATTAATAAATGTATGAGAAGTGTTCATCCTATTGTCAAATCCATGTACAAAAATGTTTCCATGTCAGGATTTTGCAAAACTAAAATCTATGTCTTCTTTTATTCTGTTGGCAACTGAGTTTGTGTAATGGGGACCACATTTCTTTCATTGAGTGGCCTAAATCCAATTGTTATTGCAAACTAGGATAGGCCCATTGAACCAATAAGAACTTGATAAGCCACCATTAACATAGATTCCATTGATTCAACTGGGTCTTCTCTAGGTCTGCTTCCTGAAGTCCTACATTCAAGTGCTGAAATGAAAGCTTAGATTGTAGATACTGTTTCACACATTACTAAGCAAAAGACCCTGATTTTTTTTAATAACTACATCCATCAGGAAGTCACACTCAACTGAAGAAAGGTTTTAAGTATCACTAGACGACATTAAATAGTAAGATTTCTATGTTCTCTTTCATATTGTAGAAACCAGTGTGAGATTTAAATATAGGACTGAATTTCCTAGGAGAGATACTGTGGTGCTACAAAAGTCAGGAGAACCAAGATTTCATTTTTAGTGTTTTTAGACTGGCTTCTTTCATCTGGCTAACACAGCACTCCAAATCCTGAAGATTTTCTGAAATTGATAGTCTGTTTGAGGAAGACACCAGAGGATTATTTCTCTCAGTGTACTAATGGCTTGTACTTCATCCCTTTTAGCACACTTGCCCTACATCTTTGAAATCCCTTGTAGTAGACAATTCCCTAAATCTCCCTACTACATTCAAAGCCACTCATGCTTGCTTCAGTGCTACTTAATACATTTTAAGGAAGTGTGTAGCATTCAGGTTGCACATGGGTATTGATTGTATACTAACTGGAAGTATTTTGAAAATGTTGCCAGTGTGTTTCTTGTAAAGAAAAGAAAGGAAATTGCCAGCACATTATGGGGTCTGCCCAGGGTGAAGGTACTGCAAAATTCATTTGGACAAGCCTGCCATATCAGGTTTCACTTGACCTGCTCCAAGCCTTTATATGTATCATGGTCCAGAGATTTCACAGTTGCTGTGGTCTGCCTAGAATAAGTTCTTCCAAAGTTGTGTGGCCTATGGAAATGCCAGCAGAGAGCTAAGATGACTTAAAATTTTGCTGGGCCAGGACAATAAGAAATGGTTCACCTGCAGTTTCGATACCCTTCAACTGATGCAAACTCGATCCAGCCTCTGTTCAAAAACCTCCAAAGAAGGGGACTCCACCACATGCCTAGGGAGTGTGTTCCACTATCGAACAGCTCTTACTGTCAAGAAGGTCTCCTATGGATGCCAGCCATGAAAGCCTTCAATTTCACATTAGAAAACAAGCTTGCTCCATCCTCAGTATGACATCCCTTTAAATAATTAAACAGGCCTATCATATCACCTCTTAGCTGTCTCTTCTCTAGACTAAACATACCCAGCTCCCTAAGGCTCTACTCATAGGGCATGGTTTCCAGACATTTCACCATTTTACTTACCCTCCTCTGGACATGCGCATGGTTTTCATTGGCTTCTTGCTGTGCTGTGTGTCCTGCTGAGCTGTGGGTCACTCACTTCTGATGACAGAACAAGGTGCCCAGCAATGGTAGTATGGCTGACCACCTTGTTCTGACTTCAGGGCAAACAACTTGTGATGGCAGCGGATGCACCAAGTGGCTTAGTGGGACACCCATGCAGACAGCTGCCCTCCCATAGAAATGAAGGGTTCTGGGTCTTTCTGAAAGATCTGAAATAAGAGGTATGTTATTTTAATTCATTTTAAGAATGTTGTATCCTGGTTCTGGTGCTGAACATCCAGACAGTTCACACCAGATCTAGCGTTTTGGCTCTGTGTCATCCAAACAAGATGGTGCTAGAAAAGGGGAGGAAACAGGCCTGGGGCCCATGCAGGCAGCTGGAGATACCTCTCAGAGTACTGCTGCAACTGCTTGTCTCAATGCTCTCATGAACAAGAGAGTACTATGAACGTCAGTACGCAGCATCCTAACCTGCAGCCTTGGTAAAACTTTGGATGGGGTGCTGGCAGGTTAAAAAGGTCGCTGTTGAGGGTAATGTTTGGTTGTTATTGAAGGAAATGTGAATCCCCAGCAGTTCCAAGTTCAGTTTATAGTAGTTCCATATTCAGTTTCCAAGTGTTCAGTTTACTTTGTATTAGGAAGAAGAAGAGGATTATTTTAATGCTATGGCCCATTGAGCCTTTAACATTTAATTTTAAAATATATACTAGGAAAACATAATATGGGGTGGAAGGGAAGGAAACTATGCTGAGTTATCTCATGGGTCCATCTACCTCTGTATTATCTACATTGGCTATCAAAAGCTTCACAAGGGGTCAGATTCAATGTGTGATATTCTGCCTGTAAAACATATGGGAAAGATTTTTTTTTTCTGAGAGTGACTTTATTCTTAATTTCAAGATAGTTACATTTCTAAAAGAAAAATACAGTAAAAGGAGTTGTGGGAGGAAGAAGCATTTCCATCTGTCGTGTAAGCTTTTCTCTTTGCTGAGCTATGCATGAACTGGAATTCCTATAGGATCAACAAAGTGCTTACCCCATGTGACAGAGAACCAGGAACATCATCTTTTTCTACTCTTGTTCCTTGTTCTGGAAGGACTCCTACTGCAACAGAGATTTTTCACTGTTCTTCAGTGACAAAATAGCTTTGTTCACTTCCAAATGCTGCATTCTAAGGAGTCATTACTCAGAGTCGAGCACTTTTAGCAGGGTGCTCTTGGAGAATGCCTATGCAGTGGCAGTACCACAGTAGCTGGCTTTGAGGAAGGACATATCAGAGACCAGACTTCTGGTACTTTGTTTCCAGTCCCAATTCAAAGCTCGGGTTTATATCTATAAAACCCTACATGGCTCAGGTCCAGACTATTTGGCAGACCATATCTCCTTGTATGAGCCAGCTTGGGCTCCAAGATCATCAGGAGAGCTCCTTCACTCTGTCCCACCACCATCACAAGCATGGTTGGTGGAGACACAAAAGAAGGCCTTCTCAGTAGCTTCTCTTAGGTAACTCTGGAACTCCCTTCCCAGGGAGACAAGACTGCCTCCCTCCTTGTCCTGACTTTGATAGGCTAAGACATTTTTATTCAGACAGCCTTTTAAAACAGCAAGTCCTTAAGGAATAGGTTTGGCTGTTTATCATCCAGTTAGTCTGGCACCAATACCAGGAAAGATTCTAGAGCAGATCGTTAAACAGAGAGTCTGTGATCATCTAGATGGCAATTCCATAATCACAAAAAATCAACATGGGTTTCAGAGAAAGAAGTCGTGTCAGACAAATCTTATGTCTTTTTTTTGATAATATTACCAGCTTGGTAGATGAAAGGAATGCTGTGGATATAGTATACTTTTTCTTGATTTCAGTAAGGCCTTTGACAAGGTTCCCCATGACATTCTTGCAAACAAGCTTGTAAAATGTGGGATAGACAACATAACTGTTGTTGGCGGCAAATTAGCTTACAGTTTTAAACCACTTAGACACTGCTTAGGCAGTATGAAGCGTTATATAAATGAAGCTTGTTTGTTTGTTTGTTTGTCAGTAAGGGTTGTTTGACAGTGGAACAAACTCCTTTGGAGTGTAGTGGAATCTCCTTCCTTAGAGGTCTTTAAGCAGAGGCTGGATGACCATCTGTCAGGGATGCTTTGATTGTGATTTCCTGCATGGTAGGGGGTTGGACTGGATGGCCCTTGTGTTCTCTTCCAACTCTATGATTCTATGATGATATGGGACAGGATGGAAAAAGTGACAGCAGTGATCAGTTGAAAATAGTGATACAGTGGGGGAAAGTGCTGCCTATTTGCTTCCGAGCGCAATACAAGGTGTTGGTAATTACCTATAAAGCTCTACATGGCTTGGGCCCAAGTTACTTGAAGGACCACATCTCCCCATATAATCTGCCCCGCACTCTCAGAACAGCCGGGAAGAACTTACTCGAAGTCCCTACTTCAAGATATGTTACTACTTCTCAGAGGGCCTTTTCAGTAACGGCCCCCAAGCATTGGAATAGTCTTCCCGAGGAGCTCCGTCTCATTACCTCCCTTGAACTGTTTAAAAAGAGACTTAAAACCTTTCTCTTTAACCAGGCATTCCCCCATGTACACTGAAGTTATGTTCGATCCCCTTCTCCCTCTCACTTACATACACCTATGAATTGGATTTTAATTGTATATTGTAATTAATGTAATGTGGTTTTAATTTTATGTTGTTTTAATAATTTTACTATGTACACCGCTTTGATCACTGCAGAAAAGCGGTATAGAAATAAATGTTATTATTATTATTATTCATCTCCCACCTCAAGGGATAGGAGAGTTTATGAAACTGCTCTATGTGTGTGAAAGGGAAGGAGGGGAAAGCAAAACAGAAGAGGAAGAAAAGGAGGAGGAAGAGGAGAAGGAGAAAGCAGAAGGAGAAAAAAAGCAGGAGAAGTGTGCTACGTAAAAGGACTGGTTCATCAAAATATAGTTATCATTTGAATATTGGAGCAGCACAGTAACAATTTACATATTTGAATGAACCATTATCTGTCTAGTATCATAAAACTAGTCCACACAAGAATCTGTGAACACACCTCAAAATGACCAGAAGCCTCCAGGTAAGTCCAACAGATATTGGTCCTTACTGCCACTTTAGATAGACAGTCTGTTCATTTAATCTTTGGCAGCTTTTCTTCCTGAGTAGCAAAGAACCACAGGACCTTTTTCTTTCCACTGCCACTGCTGCTCCAATTCTGCTGGAGTGTAGTGGGTGACAGAATGGACAGCAGAATTGAGATGCAAGGCTGAGAGGAGACTGCTATACAAGTAGCTATGGAGCTATCAGAATGGAAAGTTCCTACAGTCATCCTGAGGCTAATTCAAATACTCCTATGGACATGTGCTGGTCTTATCAAACTACTTTAACCTACTTATTATCGTTTATTCTGAAATTTTACCCTCTGAAATATATCTCTCTGCTTCTACTGCAAAGACTTTGGTCCATGCCCTAGTGGTCTCTCGACTTGACTATTGCAACCTTCTCTTGGCAGGGCTTCCTCTCTCTCATCTCCACCCACTGATCTCTGCTCAACATTCAGCTGCTCGTATTATCTCACTCGCTCGCCGGTATGGCCTTGTCTCCCCCCGTTGTCATCCCTTCACTGGCTACCCTTTCCCTTCTGCATTCAGTACAAGCTTCTCCTGCTCACCTTTAAAGCCCTGCATGGGCTGGCCCCTCCCTATCTCTCTGAATTTCTTTCTCCCTACATCCCCACTCGTTCCCTCCATTCTGGTAGCCAAGGTCTCCTGTCCCAGCCAAGGATTTCCACGGCCCCGTCCCAGATTCTTCCCTTCTCACTTGCTGCCCCTCACTCCTGCAACCTCCTCCCCTTACAAGCACGACTCAACGCGTCTCTAACCAGCTTCAAAGCCGAGTTAAAGACCATATTGTTTAGGGAAGCATTCCCAGGGAGTCTGTGATTGTATCCTGGTTGTTCTGATGCTTGACCCAATATTGGATATTTGCTGTTTAAACTTGTTTCTTATGATGTTTTAATTTGTTGTTTTAAGTTTTAGATTGTGCGCCATAGGCAGGCTTTTTATATATTCTTGATTTTACTTGGTTTTGTACAGTGCCGTGTAGATTTACAGCGCTTTATAAATAAAGCTAATAATAATAATAATAATAATAATAATAATACTTTAGAGAAAATTTAGTGGGAACCCTACAATTTTCATGTCATTTTATGCCTCTCAGGCACAATATGGTGCATTACAGACCGCCCCTATGGGGCGGCCTGTAGGCGCTCCTTTCTCCACTGGATCGGGGCCTCAGCTGACAGAGCAGCAGCCTCCAAGGCCCCAATCTGCCGCTTTCCAGGCCACAGGGAAGTGGCAAAAGGCCGCTTCCCCACAGCCTGGAAAGGGGTGTCCTTGGGGCTTCATGCCCCACGGACACCCAACGGCGGCGGGGAGGAGGAGAAAGGGACTGCTCGGCCCCTTTCTCCCTTGCGTCGCTGGCGCAGCCGTCTAAAGGTTACACCAGTGACACAAATCATGGAAGGAGCTCTGTTTCAGAGCTCCTTCTAGTGCCACGGAAAAGGTGCTCTATGCACCCTCACGCGGCGCAAAGACGTCACATCCGCACCGCCCCATTTGGAGGCGGCGCGTTCATGACGTCGTAATGGCGGCCCCTATGTGTATAGGGTGTCACCATTTTGTATGTCCTGAGGACGTACTAGGGTTAGGTGCATGCGTAAGGCACGCACTTTCCCTAACCCTAGTACGTCCCCAGGACGTATTTTACGCCCGTCTGTAATGGGCTAGTGTTTCAGTTGTATATGTTCTCACATTTAGGCAACTGTCAGTCTTTAAGGCCTGGATATAAAGTGATGTTCATACATAGGTGAGTCAGTCCTTGGATAGTTCTATTTATTGCAAAAGTGTGAAATAATTGTGGGACTACTTTTCCCAGAATCCTCCCCAGCTATGGTGGTAGAGGGATTTTCCCATTGTAGAATTTGGCAATGGTTGTAAAAGGATTCTGGGAAATGCAGTCCAAAATATGACTGTTCTGTGCTCTGGGCTGTGCTCACTATTTTCCAAGACCTGAACTTCCATGAGACAGGATGCATAAGCCACTATCACCAGCAGTTTCTGAGTGTCATTGAAGGGCAGTCCACTAGTCACTTCTCTCCAAAATGAAGAGGAGCCATTGGTGAGCATCCTTTGGTACAATCCCTCCACCAACTACAGATCTTCTTAACAGTAACATTGTGTAGCCTGCATTTTACTAGCTTTTTTGCAAGAATATCAAAAGGGACTTGTTGAATGCCTTACCATAATCAAGAAATGCTATGTCCATAGCATTTCCTTCATGTACCTAGCTTGTAAGTCTATTGGAATAAGAGATAAAATAGGTCTGTCATGACCTATTTTTGAGAAGTCCATGTTGACTCTTAGTGATCATGGCATTCCCTTCTAAATACTTAGAGTCTGTTTAATGATCTGCTCTAGTCTCTCTCCTGGTATTGATGTCAGGCTGACTGGGTGGTAATTGTTTGGGTCCTCTTTTCCCCCCTTTTTGAAGATGGGGACATTTGCCTTCCTCCTCTCTGCCAGAACCTATAATTCCCCCACTCCTCCACAGAGTAAATTCTACGTAGGAAAGGGACACATTGACACTGAAACTGATAACAGTTTTCTACCCTCCTTTCCTCAAGACCATGCCAAGATTTCCTAAGCAATTTTCAAAATTCTACATTTACAGTAAGTTTCAAATCAAACCTTGTACAAATCTTGTGACACTTGTTTGTGCACATTCTTCACAAATCATATACAAAGAGATATGCCAATCTCATTATTTTGTTTCCTAAGATTAATTCTCCACCCCATCTGTTTTAAGCGTCAAATTCTATGTTCTTTGGTATATTCTTCTAAGCTCAGCAACAATCTTTATGTCTGTATTTAGGTGAAAGCCTATAAGGCCAAAAGTTTGTAGCCTCTAGCAAAACTGCATTTTAGAATTTAAGCTCAAGCCAGCTAAAGCATTAGAAAGCATGGCTTCTTCCTGACTATACCAGTCCCTTTTGTGATTCCATATTCTCACATCCCCAATAATAATATTGTTAGTTTTATGCACTATGTGCCTTCATTTGGAGGTTGGGTGAGGTACCTTTTTCCATCAGTGTCTGGCAGCAAAATACCTTGAGTCAGCTTTGGTATTTCTTATTCCTGACTTACAGTTACTAATGTTTTGTGTTACATCTTATTGCCAGCACATTGTGACTCTAGCCCCAAATCCAAGCCTATTGGCTTCTGCTGTCTTATGAATACTAGGGGACTAGGGACTGAGTTGCTTTTAAAAACAGTTATATTTCATTTAAAAGCATAACCCACAGCTGTTGTTGTTGTTGCTGCTGTTTGTTTGTTTGTTTTAAATCTTCCAAGGCTGGGATGGAGCCTGAAGCTATTTTAAATTCATCTCTTGCAATTATCAACATTTCAGGTTAACATATAGCCTTCCAGCTACAACACAACACAAATAAAACTGTTCATCTGGAACCCAGTTTAAAGATAAAATCTTCAGTGCATTTCTCTTGGTAGAAAAATATACCTCTGAATTAAGAAGACACAGTAGACTAAAACTATCTGGAACAATTTGTCACACATGCAGAAGCGCAGGCACACAAGCCAAGAGACTGAATGTCTTGAGTTTTGGTGAACAGCAGGGTTCTTATTGGATCACTGGCTATTAAAACAAGTCAGTTTATTATTGGCTTGTCAGTTAAGGAGATAGATGAGCTTAAAGAAAGAGTTCAGTGAGGAGTTTGTTTTCATCATAAATAGATGAAGAATGTCAGGGATGATGGGAGTTGTAGCTCTTCACCTCTGGCTTGAACTCACCACCTGGTTGTGCACCGCGCTGACCAGTTTTGGCCAGTGGTTATAGCTTAGCAGAGAGTTACAGAGAATAGGCTGAAGACCCCGACAAACTCTCCAAGCCTTCTCACTCTTGCTTCCACAGAAGTCTTCACCCTTCTTCAGGATCCAGCTGGTTCTTGTAGCTTCACCCAAGACACCAGACAACTCAGTAGTCTTAAATAAAAGATCTACTTTATTCTACTATATACAGTTCCAAAACAACAATACTCTACTACCCACTACTACTACCCACAAAATACATTGGGATCCATAGTCATTATTATAGTCAATGCAAGATACCACCCACTGTTGTCTGTTTCCACCCAGTAGGCGTGTACACCATTCTCATTGGTTCTCTTGGTTCATCCTACAATTAATGATTTCATCATCTCAGCCTTGACCACTTAACAATTGTCAGGTGTGTCCAATTATCCACTTTGCATCTCTGTCCTTGGCAGTTAGGACTTGTTAATTGTATTACCATTTACACCTGTGTGATTCTCAATTGGCTTCTGCTGAGTCACCCTGACTCTCACATACATGTTTTATTTCACTTACTGTATAACCCAAGTTGCTTTTTCCTTGACAGATAAAAGAACTAACTTACTTCAGTTGCTATCAATAAGTATCAGATCTACCACTTTTTGCCATGCCCTGCCTCCAAGACCTTGGGATGGACTCTGAGTATGAGAATGAAGTCTCTGATAGAGAAGCTGAGAACCCACAGGACATGTCAGGTCTACAGCCACAAGATCAGAGCCTCCAGCAACCACAGGAGCAGAGTTCCCAGCAGCAACAACACTCAGAGGAAGAGCTAGATTTACCTACCTCCAAGGACACAAAAAGGTATAGATGCTTGCATCATTTATATAGGAAACAAATAACCCAACATGTCCTCCAGACAAATGTGGCTGATAACCAACCTTCCTTGAGATGACACTAAACTGGTGCCATATTCTGTGACTGTTTGCCTTGAACACTGCCTAGTCTTCTGGATGACCCTTTGGACTGCCTACCTGGATGGAATACTGAACTGTGAACTATCTGGACTGGAGTAAACTACCTCAGTTAACAGCTGGCTGAACTCGGACCCCCTCTCTCCTTAAAATCTCTGTGAGACACTGACCCTTCCTGCTGGGAGTCTGGTTTGCTTCCCAAGGGCAAAAACAGGGCATATTTGGGGACAGGATAAGGAAACATAAGGCCCTCTAGCTGCAATTCTGAGAAATTATAAAAGCTGCAGGAAATGGTGGTTAGTTATTTCTGTGTTGGGCAGCAGGGATGAATCTGGAAGATTTAAATATTCACTATGGCTTTTCATCCAGTTTCCCAGACTCAGATCCAAAGAGTTATTCAACATGTTGAAACTATTCCTGACTAGAGTTCAGCACCCCAGATGCCTCCTTGGACTAAAGTGTTGGTGTTTGGACCCAAAGCCATTTTGCATTCATAATTTGGATATGCATCATAGTTATATGATACAGTCTTGGATATGAACGTATAGTTATGAATGTATAGTTATGAATGTTCAGACTAAGACCTAGAGTAGATTCACTGCTCCATTGGCATGGAAGCCACCAGATACCACTGATTGAAAATCGACATTATCTGGCTGCACGTTCCCCATCCTGGTTTTGAGATACAGCAGCATGAGTAATTTGTGCTTGCTTCCTCTATTAATTATGAAATCAGCAAAGCTTGTCTCTGCACATATAGGTCAAGATCGTGCATTGTCATGATAACTACAATGATGGAGCTTTGTGATTATAGTTAAAACTGTAAATAAATGTAAGTTTTCTTTTTACCTTACAAGAGCATCCTGATAATTATAGCTAATTACTCCTGGTTCTACTACAAGCTTGAGAGCCAGCATGGTGCAGTGGTTTGAGCATTGGACTATGACTCTGGAGACCAGGGTTGAACTCCCCACTTGGCCATGAAAACCCATTGGGTGACCTTGAGTGAGATCTGCCTCTGTGCTTCCAAAAGAATGAGGTATGAAGAAAACAACTAGAATATAGAAATATCTTACCAGATGGAAATCTAAGTGGAAAGGCTCTATGCTACTGTGCCACTATGCCAACATGGCAGGTAATGGCAGGAAATTAAAAGCTACAGGCACTGGAAAAATAGGCTCAACATATTTTGTCTGCTTTCTCTTGTCCCTATCACTGTCTAATTTGCTGCTGTTGTTGTTATCGTTGCTGTTTCCCACTTCTAATGGCTTCCGAAAATAATGAAGTTTATAACAGAAATCCAAGAGTTCCACAGAAAATGTGTTGTAATGATATGGTTTGAGGTGTGCCTTCAATGATGATGACATCAGGCATTCTTTATAACAGTGAATTGTGCTATCACTAAAATTCAATAGAAATCTTTCAGGCTTGCTCCATCATCCTGGTATAATTCCAAATTAACTCATACCTCATGAATACCAATGTCTTTTTGCCAGTCAGCAAATCCAAAACTTACTCTGATTTCACTGAATTTTTTGAGCACTGTTTCTCTCCCTGCTTGTTTCAGTGTTAAGTTTATGTGATTTTAACTTTGGTAAAACACTTTCCAGTGTTCATATGAAGGGTGCTATTTAAGTGATTAATTTATCTTTTAGGTTCAGTGTGGAAATTACAAAAAATCATCATAAGGAATAGCTGCCAAATCATAAAAGAGTTTTTTCCCTCCTTCATCAGCAGTATATATAGTCATCATTCAAAACTATAGGAGATTTTGGAAGATGCAGGAACTACCAGAAGTAATAAATAAAGTCTTAGCTCAGTGTCCAACCTTTAGTCAGATTGTTCTGAAGCTAATGGATAAATAGGTAAAATACTTCTCTAAAGTCACTTCCTAAGCAAAAAGGTTTTTCAGATGCTTACTGGTGAAGACTTTTGTTCTGTTTTAAGAAGGCCTTCCACCAAATCAGAAATAATTTCAGACAGGACTGAAAATAGATGTGGGTCAAATCAAAACTTGCCAGGAAAAAGAAAGACGACAACTGGCAAAAAGAGGTTCATACTAACTTCTGTCTTTGGTATATGTTAGCTCTTAAAAATAAAAGGAAATCTTATATATCATAGTAGAAGAAATGGAGAACACTGGCCTTCATACTTTGTTAATACGCTAAGAAAGCAAGATAGAACTATTAGGACTGCTACTTCCCTTCAGTGATCAGTGATACGCTCTCCAGACAATTGTTTCATGGTCATGTGGTCTACTTCATACAAAAGAGTTCTCTATTTGAAGGAATTCTCTCTCTGAAGATCTGTCTAGTCCAAGAAGGATGGCAGGAACAGGTCTTTGGATCTGTCCACTGATGATACTTGATTCTTTCCATAGATGTGCCTGTTCGTATAAATCACTATGTGCAAATATGTGTTTCCTTTTTCTTTTCTTTTTTTCTGACATATTTCTGATGAAGCATGATCATAGTTTTTTTGTGAGGTTTCAGGCTAGGTAGCCATGTTTTGGAAGAGTTTATGCCTAATGTTTTGCTAGGATCTGTGGTGAAACTTCAGGAATACACCTTTTCAGAACACAGCCACATAGCCCAAAAAGCCAACCAAAAAGTATGGATTCTGCTTGTGAAAGCCTTCAACTTCACATACACAATCACTTCTGGCAATTTGGATTTCTGCATCATTTCAGAAGTCCTAACCTTTGTTGGTAATCAGTTTGACCCAGCTGTTTGCAAAATAGAAGTACTTGTACCAAAACTTTAAAAAATTCAGTGAGAAGTCAGTTAAGGAGATCTGTGCATGAATGAACTTTATTGCATTGGCCCTGGAATGGGCCTGTAGCATCCCAAAATAGAACGTTCTGGGGACAGGAGGTGGCGGGGAATGCATTTTACTGCACAGCGAGAATGCTGCCACCGCCGCCAATCATCCCCATCCCATTCCAGATGAACACTTGCTTCTCAAGTGTTCCTGAAAATAGTCCCCTCTGGGATGCATCTTGAACAGGATGGGGATGCTTGGCAGTGGCGGCAGCATTCTCATTGTGCAGTAAAATGCCCCGCTGCTTCCCTTCCCCAGAACATTCCATTTTGGGACACTACAGGACCGTTCCAGGGCCAATGCGATAAATTTCTATGACTAGTTCAGATTCAGAGGCAGAATAATTGTTGTATGAAGCAAGGCTGTTTTGAATCTGATGCCTGAGAGTAGTTGGTCTAATCAACCTGTGAGTTATCTGTTTAACACTGAGGGAAAGAGTAGTTTAAAAGGGCAGAATTATTTAATGTTTAAATTAAAAAGGATATAGACAAGATGGAGTAGGTTCAAAGAAAGGCAACAAGGATGATAAGAGGAATGGAGGACAGATCATATGAAGAAAGATTGAAGCAGTTGGTCATGAGAAGAGAAGAGAAGAGAAGAGAAAGGAAGACAAGAGAAGAGAAAGGAAGACCGACAGATGACATGATCACACTCTTTAAATACCTCAAGCGTTGTCACAGACAGGAGGATGCAAGTTTGTTCTCTGCTGCTCTAAAGGATAATACAAGGTCCAATAGTTTTAAATTGCAGAAAATATTTCCGGTGAACAGTAGAAGGAACCTCTTGACAGTAAGAGTGATTTGGCAATGGAGCAAATTCCCTAAAGGTATTGGGTTATCTCTCTCTGAACATCTTCAAAAAGAGAATACACAGCTGCCTGTTGGGGATGCTCTAACTAGATTCCTTGATTGAGTGGGGAATTGGGCTCAGTGGTG
The DNA here is from genome assembly GCF_019175285.1 of Sceloporus undulatus. Lineage (NCBI taxonomy): Eukaryota > Metazoa > Chordata > Lepidosauria > Squamata > Phrynosomatidae > Sceloporus > Sceloporus undulatus. The sequence continues at coordinate 229,782,683 of NC_056525.1, forward strand.
TATGGGAGGTCTTTCCAAATCTGGTGCTATGATTCTGTAACCAAGGCTGTGTGTATGTCATACATCACATATCAGAATTTAATACTTGATTTATTCCATCATTGAAGTTAAATTAGCCACAGTGCCTCAGAGAGTGGTGGAGTCACCTTCTTTGGAGGTCTTTAAACAAAGGCTGGATGGCCATCTGTAGGGGGGTGCTTTGATTGTGAGTCCCTGCATGGCAGGGGGTTGGACTGGATGGCCCTTGTGGTCTCTTCCAACTCTTTGATTCTATTATTCTATTTTCCCTTTGAAAGAACATGGTGTTAGTAGAATCTATTTGGGATTTACACTGCTAACATTTTTTTCTTTTTTATTTATTTGTATGATTTATATTGTGTCTTTCAGCAAATGCCCTCAGGGCTACTTACAAATCCATTTTTAAAACTTCATGTATAACACAACAGAGAGAGAGAGAGAGAAATCCAAAGTCTTTATCTGGGTAATACCTTTGTGATTCAAAGGTCATAGGAAATGTGCACACTTTTGAGATTTCCACATTGTCAGGCAAATATGTCACAAAGAGCAAGCCTTGGTGGAAAGAGAGAAAAAACAGTCTGAAGTCACAGAGTCTGAGTGTGAGAAAAGGTTGCAGATGTCGAAATTACATTACAGCTTCTGTAATGTTACCATGTTGCAAGGATAAAAATGAAAAAGAAAAATGAAAGAAAAGAGTGAATTAATATCCAAAGCAAAAACAGTAGCTGAAACCCATTTAATTTCTTTACAGATTTAAGAGAATGGGGTGGATTTTTCCTGTCAGTTAAAATATAACAATTAAGGTGTCATATGAACACACCTAAGGTCAGAATACAATGATTCCAGCACAGTAAAAGATCATCTCCTTGCTATCAGCCTATACAAATTGCAAGAGCAGGATTGCCCGAAGAAGAGCTTGTGAAGATTATGGTATTGTCCACATGGGCAAAATAAAACAACTTTCCCGCATCCTCCCTATAAGTAGTCCAGATGGTACAGGGCCCAATCCCTGGTTCCAGTGCAAAACTGCACCAAACTGAACTTAAAAATGCTTAAAATTGCTTTTTAAAACTCACTTTTTGCTCCAGTTTTTTCTGGAAGATCCAGAGCCCTCTGTGATAACACCAGACACCTGTTTACAATGTGTCCACTGTGTTGTCCAGAACTGCCAGGCAGTACAGCAGGGCACATGTGTGAACAACTGCCCTGCATCACATAGTAGTGTCCTAGACAATGGAGGTACATTTGAGCAGCTTTGGGGGCAGAATGCTCTGAGCTACTCTCAGATTGTTCTCGCCCATATGGATTTAGCCTATCCTACTGATGGCAATGTTTATATATATGAAGAGGAAATATGTATATATCCCAAGCTATTTAGGCTAGGGATGAGCAAATTTGGTCATCCAAAGGTTTTTGGACTATTATTCCCATAATCCTTCTTCATTGGCCATATTGGTAAGGTTGTTTTTTGTGAGTTTTTCGGGCTATGTGGCCACGTTCTAGCAGAGTTTCTTTCTGACGTTTCGCCAGCATCTCTGCCTGGCATCTTCAGAGAATCCTTTGCCTGGAAAAATTGGGTGTATATATACTGTGTGAGCCTGGGGGAATGTATACACCCAATTTTTCCAGGCAAAGCATTCTCTGAAGATGCCAGCCACAGATGCTGGCGAAACGTCAGAAAGAAACTCTGCTAGAACGTGGCCACATAGCCCGAAAAATCCACAAGAAACTATGGATGCCGGCCATGAAAGCCTTCAACTTTACATTGGTAAGGTTGTTGGAAGCTTTCGAGCAGGTTTTTGAAGGTCAAAATAGGACTCAGAATTGTGTACCAGTTAAAAGTTTGATGACCACTGCATGCACATGGTTGTTCTAGATGCAGGTCAAAGGTACATGAGAAACAATATGTTATTACTGTATTTTAACCCAGAAGTTCTGGAACATTAAAAACTGTGGTCAGATAACCACTTTCCAAGAAGGGTCACGTGATGGCACATTGTTCAGATTTTGTGAAATGAACTATGTCATACCAATTTGCAACTAACACCATTGCTAATAAAATGCCCATGACTGTGAATCTCATCTAAAACAGATTGCACCACTCTCATAGTTTGATAAACCATTAGAAATGCTGTCTCAAATGTGTCCAGAGTGAGTCTTATTCCATGAGTTTTCATCCATCCCATAGTAATGACTCCAGATGTTTCTATGATGTCAGCCATTCTTATCCAGATTAATTATCCATAGATTCAAGCATACACAGCTTGAAAACATTCCAAAAAAATATAAATTCCAAAAAGCAGACCTTGATTTTCCTATTTTATAGAAGTGACAGCATTTTTACTATGTCATTGTATTTAATGGGATTTAAGCATCCACGGATTTTGGTAACCTAGAACCAAACCCCAGGGGATACCTATATACAGCTGCTTCTGAATTAGTTGACAAGAAAGACAGAACCAGGTGACATCTGGTTGTGATTTGATCAATTAGTAGCCCCCAAAAGTACAGCTCCCATCACCCCCACACCATTAGTTGTGTTGACTAGGGCTTATTGAAGTTTCAGATTCATGGAAAATATTGCTTGATTAATATGCAAAGGGCCCTCGTAGCATCTTTGGGACTAATTGTGCAAAACATGTAGCATAAGCTTTTGTAGTCTTGGTCTACTTCCTCATATGATTAGACCCAGTCTATGAAAACTTATGCTATAAGTTCTTCTACACACTTAGGCCCTGTCCAGATGGGCCAAAAAGCACGTACTGAGTACGTGCTAGGGTTGCCTGGGAGCATCCTTTTCAGATGCTCCCTAGCCCTAGTACGTACTCAGTACGTGAAAATGGCGGCACCCTGTCTACACGTAGCATCCACACGTCCCATCATGCTTGTGACATCATGAGTGCATCATTTGCGCACTTGGGTGTCGCAAGCACAACGCAACCCCCCACACTTTTTGAGGGTTCTTTTTCCGCCTCTTGGAAGCCTCGTCGTTTGGCAGCTGAGGCTTCCCACTGGCGGAAATGGAAGCGGTGGCAGACCAACCTTTTTGGGCTGACTGTGTCCCGCCTTAGTTTCAAAGGTAAAATATCTCTTTGCATACTGATCTTTTAGACCTGTGGTGGTGAACTTGTGGCACATGTGCCCTCTCTGCAACACAAAGCTGTCTCTGAGGGCACACAGCCAAGGTGCAGTAGAGAGGGAGACCCAAGAATGCAGCTCCTTTTGTGTGTTTGTGTGTGTGTGTGTCTGTGGAAGTGGTGCGCTCTGGGTAATGTAGTCAGTGGTAGCGATTCTCACTCCCATTTTGCAAGGTGCTCTGGGTAATGGACAGTTGGTCTCAAACCCTTCCGGGGTGGCAGGGGTTTGAGGAGAATGGAGTGCTCTATTCCTCTGGCCTCTGCCACCCTGGAAAGGCTTGGGAGAATAAGGATCCCTGGTGGCGCAGTGGTTAAATGCCTGTACTGCAGCCACTCACTCAAAACCACAAGGTTGCGAGTTCAAGACCAGCAAAAGGGCTCAAGCTTGACTCAGGCTTGCATCCTTCCAAGGTCGCTAAAATGAGTACCCAGATTGTTGGGGGCAAATTAGCTTACAGTTGTAAACCGCTTAGACACTGCTTAGGCAGTATGAAGCAGTATATAAATGAAGCTTGTTTATGTTGTTTGTTCCAGGGTGGTAGGGATTCAGGGGAATGGAGTGCTCTCTTCCTCTGGCTCCTGCCACCCTGGAAAAACCTGGGAGAAGTGTCTCTCAAGCCCTTTCAGGGTGGCAGGGGTTTTGGGAAACAGAGTGCTCCCTTGCTCTGGATTTTTTGGGGGAGAATTCCCTCATATGCTCCATTAACCATTGTATGTTTGCATTATAGTCCCTGATGCCTCTTCCTTTCCTCAACCCCTCTTGGACCTCTGGAATTAAGTTTGCTTACACTAAAATATTTTTTTACTTTTAAAACCAAACTCACCATTGCTAATAGATCAGCAGTGCATGTCTACTCAACAGTAAGACTTACTGAATTCAGTGGAACCCCAGGAAGCGTGTTTAGGATTGTAACCTAATTGTTTTGGATGTAGAATGTGGTTCTTCTGTGAAGTGAAGCTAAAATACATTTAGATAGCAAAAACATGATATTTGAAGAGATTGTATTACTTGGATGACTTATTAATGATACTTAAAAAAAAAGAATAATTTACTTTCAAACAGATTTCCCAAGAATTTCAAATATTATCCTCGTCTCTATCTCTGTATTTATTATCAGTTATTGGGGGGGGGGGGTGTTTTTTTTATTTTTAAAAAAAACACCTTCCATTTTTATCTATTTTTGAAAATACAGTTTCCTTTTGTTGTTGTTCTATAAGAACACAAGCATGGGTAGATCTACTATTCAAACATAATCATAAAATCATAGTGTTGGGAGACTCATAGTTGAACCCCTTGCTCAGTACAGAATCTCTACCTAAAACATCCACAGCAAGTCCAGCCACTTTTTGAAGATGTCCAGAGAAGGAGACTCCACCACCTCTCTAGGAATAGGTTTCATTGTCAAGCTTCTGTTATGAAGTTCCTTCTAATGTTCAATTGAAATCTTCTGTAAGTTCAAATCATTACACCTGGTTCTACATTCTGGGTCAAAAGAAAACAGGCCAGAATGAAAATGCAATGGCAGGTTTATAGCTGAACATTAAGAAAACAAAAAATAAAGACCACGGATTATTTACATAACTGTAAAGTTGACAATACTTTGGCTCTACCATTAATCACAATGGGAACTGCAGTAAAAAAGTCAGAAGAAGGCTCAGTTCTGGAAGAGCAGCTATGAAAGAATGAGATAAGATTTTGAAGTATAAAGACATATTACTGAATACTGCAGTAAGGATTATCCATATCCATACCATTATATTTCCCAATTCCATGAATAATTGTGAAAGATGGAATGGTTGTAAAAGAATGCTGATAGGAAGAAAATCAACTCAGCTGGAATGTGGTGTTGAAGAAATTCTACACATATCATGGACTGCTAAAAAGACGAATAAATAGGTTGTAAGGAGGCAAAATAAGCCTGAATTCTCCCTAGAAGTCTAGGTAACTAAATGGAGAGTGTCATACTTTGGCCGTATCATGAGAAGATATGACTCACTAGAAAAGACAATATATCTTGGACAGATAGAAGCCAATAAGAAAAGAGCAAGACCACAATAGAAATGGATAGACTCAATCAAGGAAGTCACAACCCTGAGTATGCAAGAGCAGAGCTGTTGATGTTAGGGTGACTTGGAGATCTTCCATTCAAAAGGCTGCCATAAGTCGAAGCTGGTTTGATGGCAGTTAATGACAACAGAGATTCTGAGAGCCAATGTGGTATAGTTATTGAGTGTTGGACTAGGACACTGAGTGACCAGGGTCTGAATTTTGCTGAGGCACACAACCACAACAACAACAACAACAACAGATTCTAGCAGGGAGTAAGGGTTGCCCCTACTCCTTATTCTACTGGGGTTTGCTGTTCTTTGAGCAGAAATCTACTGTTGGATCCCACCCACAGCTTTTAAAAACTGCATTCTGCAGGTATTCACTTACTCCTGTATTATTTGGTGCTAAACATTCTCATAGCAACCCCTTCTTTAAAACAACAACAGAGCACTTCAAACAGCTGACTAGGAGAGATAGTGACTTGACATTGTCAATGCAGGACAAGATGCTCAGGAGGTGGAAAGAATGTTTATCATTATTATTTAAGGCTTCTTTCCCCTTCCCTTGCCTACTCTGCTTCCAGGCAGATTTGTCTCTCTGCCTTTGTCTGTAAGGGAACATATTATTTTTCTCTTCCTTATGTAAAACTGATTTCTCCTGCCTCCTGTCACGCAAATATGCTTAGAATAGAGTTGAGTATTTGTGGCTCTAATGTACATCAGCCATGAAAGAAAAGTTTTCAGCAGAAAGTGTCCTATCAGGTTCTATTTCTCTAAGGGAAACAATTATTTTAAAGAAAGATGTTTGGCTGTCACTCTTTAGCCTGCTTCAGTGTATCAGCCAGATAAACATTTGACGCAAAATGAGGAACAAATATGCAGAAAGAATCTTGACAAATAAGAAGAAGATTTGGCACCCAAGTACCAAACCCAGTTTGTCCCAACTGTCCCAATTTGATAAGGAAAATCTGAATTAATCCTTTACTGTCCCACTCTTTCAGCTGCTTTTAAAATATCCCAGTTTCTCCGTCCCTCTCCCACCTACCCCCTTTGTCCTCAGCTTTCTTCCATTGGTACAAACTGAATTCAAACTTCAAAAGTAATTTGCAATTAATGAACTCATCAGGAACAGGGGGAAAGGATGAAATCTTGCCCTCCCCAATAGGCCCAGGCAAAAGAAGACTGCCGCAGCCGTATGTGTTCTTCCTAGTTAGTTTTTCACACTATGATGTTGTCTGGTTACATGTATCCCCGTTTTCATCTGTGAAATGTTACAGGGCATGCTTGTTTAGAAGTTTGGCCTATCGATCTGAATAGAACCTAAGCTGCTTCCCGGTGGATTATTCCTTTGTACTCCTAAATGTTTTTGGGTTTTAGATTTTGGTGTTTTTGTTGTTGTTGGGTTTTTGTTTTGTTTTGTTTTTAGACTTTAGTATCCTAAATGTTTTTGGCTTCAGCTCTCAGAATTCCTGCTTGCCAAGCTGGCTAGTGATCCTGCAAACTGAAGTCCCAAATCACCAGGAATGCCAGAGTTTGGGAACCACTGTCCTAGGGTGTATCTACACTAAGCAGTTTTAACTGTTTGATACATCTTAGAGAATGTGACATGCCAAGGTCACCCAATGGGTTTTCATGGACAAGTCAGGATTCAAACTCTGGTCTCCAGAGTCTTGGATGAAGATCAAGAGGAGAAAGGAGAGGCCCCAGAATTTTTTAAAATTAAAATTTCAAATTTCAAAATTTTAAATTTTTTAAAAAATAAAAAAAATGAATTTTAATTTTTTAAAAAAATATATTTTTAAATTTTCTTTATAAACATCACATTATAACCAAATCTTCATTATGTATATGTAAATACATTTAGGTTGTGTGTATGATATTTTAATTTGAAGGTATACTTTTATTTTTGCTTGTTGTTTATGTCACAACTATCAGCATTAAGTTCAGTGGTATATGAGAATTATAATTTATGAGTAACATTAGTGCAAAAGGCATTGTTAAGGATATTGCATGGTGTGAAATGGGAGGAGGTGATACCATTTCTTTTTTTTAAAAAAACTAGCATCCCCTGCCCCCTTCAAAAAAAAAACCAAAAAAAAAAAAAAGGTGGGTCTGGGGCCTCTCCTCATTTTTATGTTTGTTTTTTGACACTCAATATGGGCTCCAGATGGCCCCAAGCCCAGAAGATAGACCTTCTGTCTAGCCCTGCTTCTTTACCCTTGGTCTACTAGAATGAAAGGAGGCCTTTTCTGGACAACAAATAATTTTGGGTTCAATTTTATTTATTTGTAAAAAGTAATAATTTAAATGGGACAGATGATTCAGTTCACAGAGAACAAAGATGAAGCTGAATGACTGGGTGCTCTGGGCCTCCCTGCCAACCACTACCTCTTATCATACTCTCTGATGTGGATGAATATTTCAATTCAATTACGCCAGAGCTCTAATAATAACCGGTGGAGCTTTAATCTTATTTATTCATTTGATCTTGTCCCACTTTAATTGGATAATTGTTGGTTGTTAACTTTATTTGGCTTTTTCAATTAGCCTAATTCTTAGATAATGTTGAAACTGGCTAAAATGCCACTGCTTGTTGCTACACTGTGGAACTATAGCTACTCCATTAAAGCCAATTGAACGACTGAGCTCTTTCATTTATCTCGGTGGTCTGAAGGAGAACCGATGCATTAAAATAATCAAAAGATGGATGCATACAAGGGCTCCCTGCATTGGAGTACATCAGGGGTGTAGAGAAACAATTTTCACTGGCAAAGGTCAGAAGAGAGACAAAAATGAGATGTGCAGAAGAGGTTTGGGAATCATTCTGTATAAAAATGCTTCTTGTGGGGAAAGATTTTCATAGATAATAATAAAAATACCACCCAGTTAAATGCATCTTAGCTATAAAGTATGTTGTATAATTTCCAGAATAGCAAAGCAGTTCGTTGTTGTTGTCACTGTTATTGCTGTTTGCCTTCAAGTTATTTCCACTTTATGGTAACCTTGAGGTGACCCTAAGGAGAACCTATCATGGGGTTTAAACTACAATATTTTCCACGTGTAAAATAGCTGTGTAAACTAAATAGCATTGACTAGGAGATAGATGCATATTGTGCAGGTCTTCCTACTACGGTGATCTCATTTGTTAGTAAAGTCTATTGCACCTTCTCTACAAACCTGCAGAAAAAGTGTCCATTTGAAATTGTTTCAAATATGCTTCTTTCAAAAGCCTATATTATTGCATTTGCTTTTTCTGATGAAACACTGAATGCCAATATGGTGTCAGTATATGTCGGCATGGGACATATTCTGGTGTTGTACCATTTGAACAATGCATGTCCCAAACCCCAGTTCTAGTGCAAGCAGTCCAGATGATGTCTGCCATGGTCTTCAATAGAACCAGAGTTTAAAAGTTTTAATACAAATTTTAAAAATTTAACGATTAGTCCAGATTTTCCAGGAAGATCTAGAGCCCTCAGTTTCTGTGCCACAATGGCTGCATGGGCATCCCCTCAAGCCACCTGTTGCATCCACCGTCACTCATTCTCAGGTCACTCATTCTGAGGTTGGAACAAGGCCCCTAGCTTTGTGCTCATTTCTGAGTGTTTCATTTAGACCTCTGAGGTGAGTGACCCATGTCAGTGGTGGATGCGTCAGATGGCTCTGTGGGATGCCTGTCCAGACAGGTCAACATGGGAACAAAGGCCAAGGTAACAAGGGCAGATGAGGGCAGCTGTGGGGTCAAGCTATTCTGGTCTGCCCCTAGAGTATCCTGGCCACTGCAGACAAGGCCAAAATTGAGAATGAATTTTATGACACAGGTGTAGATGCACCAAACATGTGTCCTGCAGCATACAAAGTATACTTGCCTGGAACAGCTTCCTTGTATAATGTGTTAGTAAATATAGCTGTGTTAATCTGGAAAATCAGTATGCAAACCTTTGAGACTAACTGAAAGAAAGAAATTGGTAGCATGAGCTTTCATAGACTTGGGCCTCAGAGGCATTTTTTTGTTTTGTTTTGTTTTGTTCTTGTTTGTTTTGTTTTTTAGTATGTTCATTAACTGGTAGTACTGGGGATCTACAGTTTTCTACCATATACCTTTTTATTATTTGTTTTCTTTTTTCTTTTCTATCCTCCTTCTGGTTCTCTTCCTCCTGGATGCCTAAACTATACAGTCACCCCTCCGATTTCATGGGGGATCCATTCGGGACCCACCCCCTGAAAACAGAAATGTGCATATATTCAAGCCCCATCGGCTTGAATGTGGGTACGCTCCTGATTTTCCCTCCATTTGTCACTCATATATATTGAAGGGATGTGGATCTCAAGTCCATGGAAGCAGAGGGGTGGCCGTATTTCTAAATGCTCAGCTGTAATGCTACAAATTTGGGAACTGAATGAAAATTTCACATGAGGAGCATAATTTTTTATGAGCGGGGCAATGCACTCATTTCCCTCCCCATCTTTTGCTACACCATCAGAGTACATTAGTATAAAGGCACAGAGCAGGCAAGGATGGGCATTCAGTAACTGATCACTTGATATTGTGCAATTGAGCAGTTGATATTGTACAATTGAACAACTGATATTGCGTAGATGCTATACACCAATGGTCATTGTGATACAGCACTGTTTAGAAAGCTATTTGCAAGGCTGTGGGGATTAAAACTTCAAATTGGAAGCTAATAAAGTTTTTCCACGAAGAAAATTGAGATGCTTCTGGAATTCAAAATTTCTCAGTTTTGATTCCACTAATTTGTGGATAGCTATACATCAGATTTTGAATTTATCAACTCTTGTAATGGAGTTGAAAAAAAAGAGATCAAGTTGAAAGAAAAGAGATCAAGAATAAACCATTTGAATATTAATTTATGTGAAGATTTGGGGGGAGGGGTTTAATATACAGTGGATCCTTGTTATACGCTGGGGTTTGGTTCCAAGATCCCCCGTGTATAACGAAATCCGTGTATGCTCAAGTCCCATTAAGTATAATGACATAGCAAAATGGTGTTCCTAATAAAAAATGGAACATCAAGGTAAATTTATACTTTTTTGGAACATTTTCAAACCGTGTATGCTTAAATCCGTGTATAAAAAATCCGTGTATAAGAAGGGCCGACTGTACTTATTTTTTCCAGATAAATGCAGGAATGAGATAGCACACACTTATGAGGGAACAGATGCAAACATACCATTGTATTGTTATTGTATTTATCATTTATTCATTTATAATAAGCCACATTTCAGACACAGATAAGGCTCTCAAAGCCACTCATGGTGCAATAAAACAACAATAAATGGACTTATTAAAAACAGCAACAGTGACAGCTCTGTTTCCATTTTCCAGTTTTCTGGCCAATCAGAGCTGCATTAAGAGACAAACCAATTGAGAAAAGCCAATTAGGAATATTCACAACAGCAACAAAGTTTCCCTTTCTGCATCCTAAGCAAATAATGGGAATAACATTGAACAATTACTTCTGGGTTACTTTGATCAAACATTGCCAGTTATTCCAGAACTGAGACTGCTTAGCAACCACATTAATGAACACAGATATTTGGGAATATGAGAGGAACAGGTTTCTAGTTGCCAAGGTGATTGACATTAGCACAAGAAGCAGGCTTGTTTGATATAAATCAAACAAACAATCTTGAATTAAAACAAATTGTGCATCTTTCTTTAACCTTTGTACAGAAGCCATATCCAGTGTTCAAGAGGGGTTCACACACACAAACACACACACACAATACTCCACTGGGACCAATATTCCACTCCACTGGTTCACCCAATCAATCTACTGTTTTCTCTGACACTGCTAAACAGATGCACTTCAGTTAATGAAGCAGATGGGTTTCTGGCCATTATCTCATTAATAGAAAATTTGGTACCAGAGACAGAAATACACCATACAATGAAGAGCTGTTCAATATGTTTCAGCAAACTTTTTATTCAAAAATGTGAAATGAAAACACATGTGAAATGAAAACAACCCATTCAGGTAAAACTTGCTTAAAACAGCATTTTGAATCTTCTGCAGACCACTTGAAAGCTTCCTCCAAGAAGCTTATCCAATTTTTTTTCCCTTTCACCTCATTTTTTCTATAATTTCCATTTTGGTGGCCAGATCTACACTACAGGCAAACATAATAGACTCAACTAGAATAGAAGCTTTTGTTTTCTCAGCTAAAAGACTATTGCATTATTTACCGGTGCTACAACTCAGTACTGAAAGTCTGTGTTTTCCAGCCCTTCTTCCCAGTGCCAATGCTGCTAAAATCTTACAGCTAGAAAGAAAATTCTAGATAGGGATCCAAGGCAACTCAGTCAGCACTTCTGCATCTGAGGCTTTAACTGAGATATTCCTATATGTTTGATCACCAGTCAATGTATATGGGGGCGGTGTGTGTGTGTGTGTGTGTGTGTGTGTGTCCTGTGCCACTTTCAGCAAATTGTCGTCATGATTATCATCATCACCATATCCTGACTTTTAAACTATCAATATCATCACAAAAATCATCATAAAAAAGAAGCTGGTAGCATGAGCTTTCATAGACTTAAGTCTATTCCTCAGATGCATGCTTCCCTGTGCATTTGACAAAGTAGACTCAAGTCTATGAAAGCTTATGTTACCAGCTTCTTCTTTTTTTCCAGTTAGGCTGCATCTGCATTGCAGAAATGATGTGATTTGACTCCATTTTAACTGCCATGGTTCAATGCTATGGAATTCTGGGAATTGTAGTTTGTTGAGGCACCAGAGTGAAAGTGGGGTCAAACCGGATTATTTCTCTAGTGCAGATGCAGCCCAAGTCTCAAAAAATAAAAAATTATTACCATGAAGGGCAGTGGGGAAATGAATGAAATGTATAGCTTGCAAACCTACACAGAAGAGTGTGTCCTTTCTTCGTTTCTTTCAAGAAAAATTGTAACCTATAACTAAGGAGTTTGTTGCATTGGCTTTGCTCCCGCAACAGATGTGGGATATAACTTTAAGAAAGTAGATCTTATCGCATTTTCACATCCCGTTCTTGAAAAGATGTGGGAGAAACCTGGGTTAGCCTGTATACTCCCCAGCGACAGGGAAATGCAGTAAGACTTACCTTCTTAAAGTTGCATCCTGTGTCTACTGTGGGAGGAAAGCCAATGTGATAAACTCCTAGGAGAGTGCATATGAAAGAATTACCTAACAATACTGATGACCCATTACTGGTACAATAACTGGAGCAATAATTGGTTCAAATGGTCTTTTTAAAATCAAGTATGTCTTCAGCATCATATATTTCATTTGCCCTCTTCAATATGCCTTTAACATGATCACCTGTAATTGTAAACCCCACAATTAGCTTGAACTGTGAACCTCAAAGAGAATAGAACCCTTCTATCAATTATTATTTTGTAGCTCAATGATGGTATAGATTTTACTGATTCTATCTGGGATTAACAATTGGATTTAAGGCATTAGCCCCACTTCCAAAGGTCTTTCATCATACAGGAAGCTTCCAACCTCCATGCATTCAATAAAACTGAACATCTTGAAGACATATCTGCTAAAGATAGATTCTAGTTCCCTTCAGATAATGGAAACATGCTGGCTGGCCTTGGGAAAGTCACACTCTCTCAGCTTCAGAGGATGGCAAAGGCAAAGAAAAAAAACAACTGTGATACTGCCACCTTAAGGTCACCATAAGTGAGAAATAACTTGAAGGCACAAAACAACAAAATTATGCTATTCATTGTTAAATGTATATAGGGTTGATTTATCTGCCTGTTGTGTTGTTTTTTTAAATAGGGTGCATTAGATATTGGTCTTATTAAGTAGATTGCATTATAATCAGAGATAAGATTACTTGCTAACAATAATATATTGTTTAATTGTATGATATCTAAACATTACTAAAAAAAAATGTGACACAATTCTTCCTTGGGGGAAACAATCCATTTATACAATTTGATTCTGCTTATCTCATGAAATATTCTCCACTTATACGATTAAGGAATGGATCATCTAGTTTTGAGGGACTTGTTCAATTTTATCTGCAATGATAACACTTCTTTGAAATGCTAATTCTGAGTCATTACCTCTAGACAACTTCAAAGGTTTCTTTTGCCCACTCCAACTTTCTTTGAAGTCCTTATTTCAAACTGTAAAGTAAGTAACCCCAAAAGGACACAAATGTGCATGTTAGCAATAGGTATCATTTGTCTTAGGCTCCAGGGCTTTTCAAAGACTTGACTGCTCACCCACAAATGTCACATTTTCATTAGTAACAACAATTCCCTTATAAAATGTATTTTCAGAGTTGATGCAATGCTCCTATTTAAACTTGTTTGATCACAGAACTCAACACTGATGCCAAATAAAAATGAGGAAGCACCTCTCCTGGGATAACTATATAATATGAGAATGATTTTATAGCTGTTGTATTTTTAGATCTAAAACTGAATATAAGTTCATTCCCTATGTGTCAAATATTTCAGGGAACTTTCTTTTGTGCACTGTAAATGATAAATGCCCTTGTTATGAGCAACCATCAATAACCATTGACTGAGCTACTATATCCTGGAGTATTTGTACAAAATCCACTGAAAGTAACAGGATTAAGAAATGGTTTAAGGCTCTTGTCCCATGCACACCTTAAGTATTTTAACATGCCCCATAAGCATTACAAAGACTGTAAATTCTACTGAATGAATCCAGTTGTTGTCCAGCCAAAATAGCCCTTTGGGTCACTTGGATTTACATAACAAGTCTCATCGATTTGGTCAATCTAACAGTTGGATTGTGCCCTGTGAAGACAACATGGCAACACTGCTAAACTTGGTGGGGAAGCACTGTCATTCTTCTGCTGATGAGATATTTTACTTGATCTTGAGCTTTGGCTCTGAATAAATATCCTGAAGCTTTATTTCTGAATGTTCCATCTAGATGGAACAAATCAGATCTTTTGATGCAAAAGTCAAACATATTAGGGAAGTCAAACTAGACTTTAAATAATGACCTGGTTGGCTGCCCAGATCAGAGAAATCAGAAATTGAGCCGATCACACATGGAAAGATGGAATCCAACTCCTCCAAGGGCCTGCTTTTAATGAGTCTGCCCAATCCCAAAGGGGCTTTGTGAGACCTCCTCTTTACTTGCTCCCTCCTTTTTACCTCTGGAATTTTGTCAGCAGTAAATCAGTGAATTGTCTCCATTTCTCCTCTCTATTTTTCACCTCAAGAATCTCAGCAGAAGTGCCCTAGCTATCTTTTAATTTTTTCTTAGAAATTTTAGCAGTGCTACCTCTGGGAACCCTCTCCCATTTCTAGCCCTTTAAAAAGTTATGAAAAGTTATGACAGCCCCATTTTGCTTCAAGGAATCCCACCATATAGAATTTTACCTTGAAACATTGGTGGCAACTAAAAACTCTATTAGCCTTTGAACTTTCTGCCACAATTTCCTGATCAGTTATATAAAAGCATCTTGCCCCCTTTGAGACTAACTGTGTGAAAGAAGTTGTGGCATAAGCTTTCGTAGACTTGGTCTGCTTCCTCAGCTGCATGGAGTGAACAGCTGCATGGAGTGAACTGAGAGGTGATAAGTTCACTTTCTGGACACCACTGTACAGCTCTAAGATAGACAGCTGAGCATCACCCTATACTGCAAACCCACTAACCACTACATATACTTACATGATTCCAGTTTCCACCCTGAACACCCTAGCAAGTTCATAGTTTACAGCCAAGTCATTCAATACAATTGCATCTGCTCAGACCCACAGGACAGGGATGCCAAACTCATGGAATTACAACAAACATTCTTCAACTAAAGTACACACTGTATGAAGTTAATAAACAAATCATAAAGCAAGACTTGTACCCAGGACTAATCTATTACAGAACAGACTGAAGACAGGAAATTACAGAACTCCAATAGTGATCACATACAACTTCCAAATGAGACCACTAGACGTATCATGATCAACTACAATGTATTTTGTACAATAACACTGCCTTCTTAAAGGCTCTTAGAGGTAGGCCTTTACTTGCCTACAGACAGCCTCCCAGTCTCAAACAGTTCCTTATGCCCAACACAAATGGGGAAATGGGTACAAGACCCTGCCATAAAAGCAGATACCAACTTTGTCCACACACCTACTTGAGAAATGTCATCACAGGACCTAATCACATAACCCGTAATATTAGAGACACACTGGAACTGGGAATGCAAAAACACCTATTGCAAAAATCTTCAGTATTTGTGGGCATTCCATTTCTGACCCCAGCAGAGCCGTCCTTGAACTGCATCCAGACAGCAATTCAGTACTACCACAGCATCCTTGACATCGGTTATAAAGGAGCAATAGAGCTGGGTGTCATCAGCATGCTGATGACACCCAGCCCAAAAGCTCTGGATTACCTCTCCCAATGGTTTCATGTAGATGTTAAAAATCATAGGGGACAATATTGACCCCTGTGAAACCCCATAAGCCAAAAAGGCTGAGTAGAACAGAACGACTGCTCTCAAGTCCCATATCTGCAAAACAAGAATATCATAGTTGGTGGTATCAAATGACATTGAAAGATTGAAAGACAGGGATACTATCCCTTGTCCAAGTCCCAGTTTAGATCATCCACCAAAGGATCAATGCTGTTTCTATCCCATGACCAGATTGGGATGGATACAGATAATCCAGGCACTGATATCTTTCTTCCTCCTATGTTCTAAATAGAAAGAAAGCATTTTGTTTGTGAAACAGCACGTATCAAAAAGATTGACTCCACTATGAGAGGTGCCCAAAATTGCATAGAAAAGATGCTGCAGAAATACTATTAAGATTGTTGACTCCATCTTCATGCCATCCCAAACATAGCAAAACTACCTTCCACTTGAAAAATATCAGATTTTTGGATGCAGTCAGTAAAGTGATCACCCAGTCAGTCAGACTTTTCTGTCTGACTGCCTGGATTATATAAGGGAATAATTTATTCACTGACTGGTTAACTTTTCATAAGTACATATATTGTAGGCTGTTCAGAGACAGGCAAGAAGACAGACAAAGACTAGATTAGATAGATAGATAGATGATAGATAGATAGATAGATAGATAGACACTCAGTGTGTATTGGAGTGAGACTGACAATGGCTATTACAAAGTGGATTGAAGAAAGCATAAGATAAGAGCTATACAGCTCACACAGCTTTATTAAACTGCAGTGATGTACATGGGAATGTAAACTGCTGATACTTTCAGAGTTATAATCCATTACACAAAGGTTATATTCAGAGACATAGGAGATTATCGCATTGCTTTTAAAATGCCTTGTCTCAGATGGGATAAAGGTGCATTCAGTTTTAAAACCGGGTGTTATCGCATTTACCAGTGGCCAGGTGAATGCAACCCCTATGCAGCCCGGATCTCAACCACATTTATCCAGTGACTTTTCAAAAAGGACAAAATCTCATTTATGAAAAGAAGCTGGATAAGTGCAGCTGGGATCTGGGCTGCATACAGGTTGCAAACAAACCTTGTAAAATAGCTTTGAGAATATAAGGGATTGCATTTGGGGAAGGTTTTATTGTGAAGTCCTTTTTAAACAACACACTCAAATGTCCAGTTATTTAAATAAAGTCTAAGGGGGCAGAATTAAGGCATGAAATCACACATAGAGAATTTAAATAATACTGGAAAAAAAAGGGCCAGGATGTCGGTGACAGCCATAACTAGACACCTGAGGTGCTAGACGTTACAAAAAGTGAGTGTTTTTGGGTGTCATCCAAGTTACCAGAATCTCAAGTCAAAATTTGAAATGGGTGGCAGTCTTAACTCCTCAGGAAATCATAGTAGATGCCTCACAATTTGATTGAATGTTTTTATTGTTATCCAAGTGGCAGTGCCCAGTTTCAATTCAAAATTTCAGACCAAGGAATCAGTAGAAGCAAGAAAGGAGGAGAAAACTATAGCTGATCAGAATTCAGAGACATAGCTGTTTCAATCTGGAATATCAGTATGCAAAGGTATCATGTAGCGCCTTTGAGACTAGCTGCAAAAGAAGTTGTAGCATAAGCTTTTGTAGACTTTGTCTAATTCTTCAGATTATGCAGTGAATTATTTTAAAAAGTTTTATAACTAGACTGTATGAATACCCACAGAAATGTAAAATGTGTGGGCAAGATGATGAAGTGACACGTTCAGTTTTAAGAGTGCCCAATATAGTGTGCCAGGAAGTCATTGTCTTGGCTCAACCTGATGCTGATGAATTGGAGTTTGTGAATATATCATAATTTAGCTCTTTCTCTTTCCAGTTTTCCTTTGTAGTTTTGGACTAGAAGTGCAGCCTGTTCTGGTTGGGCTTGCACTCCCTCTGAAAGATTAGGTTTGTACTTGGGGTGGGGGTCCTCTTGGACTCAACACTGCTCATACAATGCCAAGTTGCTGAAGTGGTCAGGAGCACTTTTGCTAAACATCAGCTGGTGCACTAGTTGCATACTCTTAGGGTAGGTCAAGAGGATTCTGCCATGGAAGGCAGTTTCCAAGTATCAGAGAGTACTCCCAAGACATTGAATAACTAAAGAAAGGTAGGGGGTGCCCTGGTAGCACACACCTATAAGTCTGCACCCAGGAAAAGAAAACACCCATCATCATGCCAGACCTGCAACAAGTACTCATTAATACACCAGTGAAGGGAATCGAAAAGGTAGCCATGTGGAACAGTGTTGACAAAGTGTTCCAGAGAAAATTTCATACCCCCCCCCCCCCCCCCATATATTAGGAAAGGTTGTATACCAAACACATATCTTCTTTCATTTCATACATGAAAACTGGGACTCATGTGGCCAAATAATATCAGAATGTGGTAAAGATCGCAGAAGTCATTAAAGAGGAAAAGCACACAATCTCTCTTGATTAGTTAATTAAGTACAATTGTACTTTTAACTCAGTTTGCAGCAATTGAAGTTTTAAAGCAGCTGGAGGGGGGATGGAATAACGGGATTAATTGGAACTGTCCCTGTCAAATCAGGTTTGTTGGAGGGTATGCAAATGCATTTACTGAAGGAAACTGCATAAAAATATGTGGTGGTGGTGGGGGGGTCTGTGTTAAATATATATATTTTCTATCAATTAAATATATCCATGTCACAAACTGATATGGAAATCAGACAGAACAAAGTAATAATTGAATACACAAGAAACCCAACATTGCTCATGCAAAGATAGAAGCAGGAATTGCCTGATCTGTCAGTTCTGATAGCTGTACTGATCTCTTACAAGGCTGCTATTATGGTTGCTGTTCTATTGTATATTACATGGTTTATGCATTTCAAAAACTTCTGTGTGCACTGGTAGTTGTTTTTGTTATTCATGGCTAATGCTCTGCATTCATCTTGGTGGATTACAACTTGTTCGGATTTATTTTATTGCCAATCTCTCTTAATTATGGTCAAAGGGACTTCACCTTGCAAGCTCCTAGAGGAAACATAGCCAAGAGTGAACCCTAAACATAATTATCTATGCGGCCAATTAACATTAATTGTTTAAAACAAATTCAGTCCAGTTGAGTAAATTGTTTTCTATATGCTTGTGGATGTGAGAAAATTTCACTGTAGTGCCTTTTGGACCAGAATTTATCCTACTAGTGTTTTTAAATATTTATATCATAGAATCTCAGGGCATATCCCTTTAAAACAATTTATAATAATAAGAAACAATTTACACAGCCTAAATACATATTAAACATTGTAAACAATGTACAACAATTTCATATGAATATATTTATGTTAACCTTTGAATAAAAAAAAGGCCATGCTTTAACTGATTCTAGTCCTCCAAAGGGAGAGCAATCTATGATCAGATTGCCACAGGAGAAAAGACCCTCTCCCAAGTTCCAATAAAGTGAATTGTAACAACCAGGAGGGTCCTTCCAGGATATCTCAATTTTAATAGATGTATATTCACACTCTTATAAATGAAACAGATCGGCTTAATCCAATCTGTAAAACTGACACAGATGCAAGCTTGAGATCTGATTTGCACTGGAACTAACATGCATCCGTATGCATTCAGTTAATAAGTGTATTTGAACAATGAACAGGGGAAAAGCCAAGTGTGTCTGAAATATACATGGCATCCTTTAATCAACAGGAGGGAATGCAAGCATTTTGAAAAGAAACACCAAACATACATAGGCTGGAATCCTGCTGTTATTTACATAAGTTCCCCTAAGAAAGCACTTGGACATTTTTGTCCTATGTGGAACACCTACATTTAGTTCAAGAAGAGAGCATTACAATGGCTACACGTGCACATTTGTTTGTACACTTGGTGTTTTTGTTTCAGTTGTGCAACATTTCATGAAAGAAGGATTGTGTAACACAATATATCACAGTATGTGTAGCTCTGCAGGTGGCAATATGCACCATGCAACTCTGATGTAGGATTTCAGCCTTTAATACAATCTGCAAAATTCTTACTCTTGCAAGCTTGTGATCTAAATTTTGCTGCAAGTAACACACTTTCATATGTATTCAGTAAATGAGTATATTTGAAAAATGCACTGGAAGAAAAAAAAACATGTTTAAAAATTTAAAATGTACACAAACTTCCTCACTTCAATGAGGGAAGAGATACAAAGATCTGGGAAAAGGCAAGCTAAATAATGCATACTTAAAAAAAAAGTCCATATAAAGAAACTGAAAGGAAAAAGCTCTTGCAATCTGATGCGCACCCAAGTCAGAACAACCATGAAGGTGGAAAATCGAAAAATTTCAATGAGCTCATGTTTTGCTCATCTGCTCATGTCCACATCTGGCATATTGTAGTGCCATTCAAGAGGCACACAAGACATTCATCCTTCTTTTCAGAGTTGAAAGCTGCTTGTAGTTCTGGAATAACAGGTTTAAATTGTATTCTAGTTTTCTAAAACAACTGGGAATCTGTTTTTCCTGTGGATGGCTGAATGTTTGCTATTTTATTGGTGGCTGGGAGGGGATAGTTTGTCTCTTGCTACATAGGAATCATGCGTCCAAAGCAAAACACTTAACCTTCATCAGCTCATGATGTGCATTTTACTGAACAAGCAAGAAGCAGGCTGATGGCAGTGTTCCCTCTTTATTCATTTCTCAATCGCCTGAAAAGCTTCACTCTGCAAAAGAGACATGTGAAATGGTATGAGTGGTTTTCCAAAAGGAGAAAAGTTATTTTCTTTCCCTTGAAAGCTGTACATACCAGTTCACAAGCCAAAGGAGTATCATCCTTTATTCATAAACATACTGCTTAGCTTTCATGAAAGAATTAAAGAGAGAAACAAAGCTCTCCCTTAGCAGAGCTATGTCATTGCTATTCTTGTGGAGCATGCAGAGCTTTTGTTGAGTCGGCTGGTTAGCACCACTAAAGCAGATGCTTGCATTTCTGCAGTTGCTTAATTACAGTGTGAGTCAATGCTGCTCCTACAGGCCATCATCCAGTTGGTGAGATGTATGAGTTTTGTCCTCTGAGGATATAAACAGGATGATAGTGGTGAGCAAGAGATGTTTGGAAAAGGTCACTGCACATTTTCAAATGCTACCAATTAAGGTAAACCAACGGATGCTGCTAAGAACCAAAAGAGGCCAAAAAAAAAAAAAAAATCCCACAAGGTCATCAGTTCTGGGCAATACTAGAGGTTCACTATCACTTGTTTCTCTGTGAACAGTAATATGCTAGAGCTTTAAAACCAGCAATTCTAGTTCATTTGTCAGCTAATACCGATTGATTCCCTGATATGTGTGAGAACGGCATCAGTTAAGCATATCACAAAGCTGCCAGGCCAGCAAATGAAGCAACTGCCCTGCTCAGTTTCAACTGACAAATCGTTGATATTTACCCGATGGCAAGTTGCTGTTAGCCAGTGTATGAATGACCTTGCTTGCTGATATTATGATCAACAGCAGATGGTCATAGTAGGGATAAGGGGAGGAATTTTGTCTCTAAGCCCATTTTCATATAATCAGCAGTGGGAGCCTGCAACAGTGTGAGAGGAGACTGAAGAAAATAATTATTTCCCTCAATCAAACAAGTATCTTTCCTTTGTGTGAACCATCCGAACAATATAAGTAAAGCTGTCCTGGATCAGAACAAAGGCCCATCTAGTCCAGTATTCTGTTCCCAAGCATCTGACGCTGGGAAGACCACAACTAGAATATGAATTTAATAATACCCTCCCATTTGTGTTCTCCAGCAACTGGCACTCAGAGGCAGCTTACTGTAGATACTGGAGGGAATGTATAGTAATCAAGACAACTGGGCATTGATGGAGCTATCCTCTGTGTTAAGTGTTTCATGCAGTTTCTCATCCTCAGCACTGCAGTTTTGCATGCTGCCTCTCCCAGAAGGGATGGGATGGAAGACTCAAAATAGGGAAAGAGGAGGACAAATTTGACTGTCCTAAAGTTTGGGTCTCAACCAATGGCAGCTGATTGCTTCTCTGTGAGTCGGTATTGAATCAGTTCTATGTTGTAGTCTGAATTTTATGAGAGCTATCCAAGGCATTGAATCTATTTGCTGGGGTGGGTGGGGAATGTTGCATCAATTTGATTAACTGTTGAAAAGTTTGAACTAAATCCCAGAATCGATTCACCACCACTCTGATATGGAAGCCACCAACTGCCACTGCAATCAGCCATCTAAGAGGGGGTGATCAAATCCTGCTGGTGATATATGCTATTGTAACCTCTTGTCCTTTTATAGTTATTGTGAAAAGAGGCATCCAGAAGCTTTTTATGCAAATGCAAATGAAATGAAATGCATCTAAAGGTCTTAATGGGCCACAAGCTAAACATGAGTCAATAGTGTGATGCAGCAGCCAAAAAAAGCCTATGCAATTCTAGGTTGTATCAACAGGAATATATTGTCCATATCAAGGAAAGTAGTAGTCACTCTAGTCTGTTTCGGTGAGAACTCACCTGGAATTCTATGTCCATTTCTGGTATCATGGTTCAGAAGTATATTAACCAGCTGGAAGGTCCCCAAGGAAGTTTTCAGAGAAGTAGCCATGTTAGTCTCTTGCAACAGAAAAAGAAGAGGGGTGAAGAGAGAGAAATAGAAATGTGGCATTACCTTCAAGACTGATTTTTATTTTTGCATGCCATTACATGGACCTAAGCTCATTTCTTCAGGTCTAGTACAGAGTGATAATAAATGCTCATGTATGAAGCATATTTACACAGTTGTGGGAGTGGTTGGGAGATAAAATGGAATAGAATAAAATTCTTTTGTCCACTTGAATAAAGTGGATAATCACTTATCTAAGTGACTGGTCATTTAACAAGTGTGTCTTTTTCACTTATAGTCAGAGGGACACAGGCCTCTATGAAAGGCAGTTGTCACACATAGAATCTAAGCTGGTTTATTGCTCACATTACAACTCATGGAAAGGCACTGACCCTGATTTAATTCAGAAAAGGGAGAAAGCAGAAAAGTCACCCTGTTTTAGGCTGAGAGAACACCTACACACTGGAGGTCAGGCTTTCTATATAAAATGATAACTCCTCCCCTCTTCCTATAGAAGTCATTATTCGTATGCCACCTTTTCCCCAGTTTGGGACTCAAGGCACCTTACAACAGTTTAAACAAATATAATTAAAAAGTCATAGCATGCAAAAGTAGAGCCCTGGTGGCACAGTGGTTAAATGCCTGTACTGCAGCCATTCACTCACAAACCATAAGGTTGTGAGTTCAATACCAACAAAAGGGCTCAAGTTCGACTCAGGCTTGCATCCTTCTGAGGTTGCTAAAATGAGTACCCAGATTGTTGGGGGCAATTAGCTTACACTTTGTAAATCATTTAGGGAGTGCTTTAAGTGCATTGATAAGTGATATAGAAATGTACTTGCTATTGCTAAAAGTTAAAAAGCAATTAAACCACTATAAAATTAAAATCAGATTAAAATATAAACACTTACAAACAGCAAAAATAATATTAAATAAAAATCCAGCACATTATCAGGCTAGTTTCCTTTTTAAAAAATCAGTTCTCAAAAGTCTGTGAGAATAAAAATGTCTTCAAAATGCTTGTGGAAAGATAGTAAGGAATGTTTTTTGTGGGTTTTTCAGGCTATGTGGCCATGTTCTAGAAATTTTCCTTCCTGACGTTTCACCAGCATCTGTGGCTGGCATCTTCAGAGTAAGGAATGTTCGAGCCTAGACTCTGGGAAAGTGTCTGAGGATAGTAGGAAGAGTCTCTCCAAAACACAAGCAGGTTTGCATGCAATAATACAGTTCTTCAAATAATCTGGAGTATGAGTAAAATGTTACTCACCAAAATTCTATAAAATGATGCAGTCTTGTCCAGCCAATGCAAAATATTCAGAACTTGGAAAGATAATTTTTGGGGGTCAGACATAGCTTAGTGATTCTGAGAGCTGTAATCCAAAACATAACTTTTGCCAAGCTATGAGAATATAATGCAATTACTGTAGTCATTCTTGCCATGATCTTTAATTTATGTGACAAGCTGTTTCAGTATCTGGCATATCCTCTACTGTTTTGTTACAGGCTGCTCTAGCTGAATATCTTCATCAAGACTTACTTTGTTTCTACTTTTCTTTCTAGTGTGTTGCAGGCTTCTCCGAGCTACTGAAAGCCAAATGCTACTCTCCAGACATGTTTTATTTATTTATTTATCTGTTTGGCTTATTAATATTCCACTCTTTGACAAAGTTTCCAAGAGTACTTATCATAAGCATATTTGTCATTGCCAGTATGGCAATACTAAAGAAGAAGTGAAGATAGTTGCATGATCCAATTGGCACTGTCTCACATTTCCATTATGAAAAACCACAGCCTGTTTTGTTTCTTTCTTTGTATCTCTTCTCCAGTTAAATGATAGACATTTCTTTGTTTATGAGTCTCTCACTGCATCTGACTCCACCATTTGGTTGTAACATGCCTGAAGATGGCTGTGTTTTGGAGAGAAAATAGCATCGCCAAACATACACTGCAGAGAGACCTGAAATGGCTGGAACAGACAACTCAGTCTATTTGCTGTTGGCTGCTTAGGCCTCACTAATATAGGAAGGGCAGGTTATCTAATCCTTGCTATAATTTTTCTCACAGGCTAGCCTTTTCTTTCATTCATACACACCACAAAGATATAATGGTTCTATTGGTCAAAATTGCTCTTTTCTGGGGCTTTTCAAATGACAAACATCTCTTTTTTCTGTTTCCTTAAGACTAACAAAAGGTAGATGACCTCATGTCTCCATCATTAGTCTCTCCTTTTAACAGCTAATGTGTTTTTCTTTTGAAAACACACACGATCACGTGGGAAAATAGGCCCGCCAGCCACTTCTTTCCCTCTCCCATAGTTCTTTTTCAATGACTAATGTTTTCTTCTCTTAAAAGTGTCACAGTGCTGAACTGCAAGCAGACTTCGACCCGAGAAGTACCTTATTTCCGTTATTAGGGAAAATGAAGGGACAGCAGATGCTAGGTTAATAATCTCCTCACCTGTCTTTGTTTACCACAACATAGCTGCTCTAGGCAGTCTTTTAAACCTAAATAGAGCTTAAAGAGCACCAGCGACAAAAGCTGACAGCAAATGATTTCCTTTACATGTGCTTCTAAGATGTATTTCAGTGTTTTTATCCTCCTTCCCATAACTCAAAATTCAGGTCTCTCTTTTATAAAATATGGATTATCTCCTTTCTCTGTGTAGCTAAACTAGTCATATGATTCCACTGGAGAATGGTGCAAAGCTAGCAATTTCCCAAGCAATTTAATGTGCTATGTACCAAGTAAATTCTGCCCAAGGCTGATACAACTCCACTGGAGAAAAAAATGTGTGGCTCCCAAAAATATATGGTGAAGAAAGAAATCCCACAGTATAGTAAGGGTGGTCAGTGGACTCAATATGATGGGAAGGTGGAGAGAAGGTGAAGGCTGGTTTTGAGTAGCCAGCTGTAAATCCCTTTCCAGGAGAATGATACAGCTTGTTACCAGACTCCATACAGGACACCTGATGTAAAAATTGCTCCTACTTCCAGGGTAACCAGATAAAATAGGGGATAGATTCTCTCCCTTTATTGGTTGTGCATTTCAGCGTGTGTTGCTTGCATGACAAACAACACCTGAAATTCTTTCTTCTACACAATCATTAAAGGGATAGGAGCCTTGTCTATTGTGTCAACTAGCAACCCAACTGACCATCCAGCTATGCTGCACAGAACAAGGAAGGAGGTGCAATCAATTCAGAACTTTCATTGACCTAGGAAACTATTGTTAACAGTTCAAGTAGTTTTTTAACATGTTTTACATGCATTATTTAGCACTGCATAACACTGCAGCTTTTCTTCCTCCCACTGATTTGAAAGACCTTCTGAGAAACTGTAATCTAAGCATGATGAGAAAAGCTTTTAGAAGTCACTTTGATTTCAGTTCTGACAGAGGATCAGAAAGCATCAATATTGATTGAAGTGAATGCTAATGTTTTAGGGGTCTACCAATGAAAGATACTGTGATCTCCCCCACTCTCAAGTTCCAAATTTAGAAATTGCCAGTTTCATAGAGAATGACATCAAAAAGTAGTACTTGGAAACATTATTCCTTTTTTGGACTACAACTACTAGTTTCTCCATTGACATGCTGGATGGTAGATTATAGAAATCATTCTCATCTCTGCAAAGAGCAAAGGATCACTTTCCAAACCATCTAAAATATTATCCATCAAAGAGGGAAATCTCCTGTAGCAGATAACTAAATCAAGAGCTGGAACATTACTGTTCAAATGCCTCTGGAGACTGAAAGCCTTCAGCGGGTTTGCAAAAGGTTTGGTCTTCCATGGAGACACATTTTATGAGATGATGAGGAGAAAGTGCGTTTCCATCACCCACTGAATACTGGCAGTTCTCAAGTCAGTGAGGTGGTGCAAATGAGCTGCAAATCCACTGTAGTTATTAATCCATGCTATAATGTACTATTTTGGTGATAGTTTTCAGCATCTTGGACCAATCCTAAAATTTTTGAAATAAAAAGCGGTTGCCCGACTCGGTGGGCTGACCGCTTTGCCACTAGACGCAGCGAACGACTACAAGCCCCAGAGTGCTCTGGGGCTTGCCCCAGCTCCCTATTGGTGCGCGGGGCGAAAGGGAGGTCCTTCCGCCCCGTGACGCTCTGGGAGCTGGGCTCGGTGACCGGGAGTTCCGGTCCTCCAGGGCAGATGATTGGTTCAGCTGCCCTGGAGGAGGAGTCTCCTGGTCAGGTGGTACTGAGGGCGGGGCTTAGGCCTATATAGGCCGTGCTGCCAGCCCCGGCCCTCAGTCGGCACTTGGCTCTGGATGGTTAGGAGCCAAGCAGGAAGGGAGGAGGAGCTGAGCCTTCTCCCACCCACCCACTGCTTGGGTTTGGGTTTTTTGTCACAACTTTGGGGCGGCAGCATAGGCCAGGATCTGCACAGTGTGGTACCAGGGCTACGGAGCTCTGGTTTGGGAGTCAGTCAGGACCCGGGGGCGAATAGGGCAGGCGTATGGCCATTGCGGGGGCCATAATGCGAGAGCGCCTCCCGGTGACTAGGGGCTTAGCAAATATGTGAACGCATGGCAGAGATGCGGTCATACGGTGTTCCTTAGCCCCTAGGTCATCCCAATGCCTGGTGGGTGCCAGGTTGTGGTTAATCAGACAAACGTGGGGTTGTTTGATTTCGCAGATCCTGACCTCATGCTTTGTGCCAACCCTACCAATGGTTTGCTTAATAAAGTTGTGGCCTTTCCTCCAGCACGGTCTCCTGTGGTTATTCGGTAGCAGCATCTAAGGCAAAACTAGCCACTTCACTAACTTATCATAGAATCATAGAGTTGGAAGAGACCACAAGGTCCATCGAGTCCAACCCCCTGCCATGCAGCAACTCACAATCAAAGTATACCCAACAGATGGCCAACCAGCCTTTGTTTGAAGACGTCCAAGGAAGGAGACTCCACCACTCCCCGAGAGAGTGTGTTCCACTGTCAAACAGCCCTTACTGTCAGGAAGTTCCTCCTAATATTGAGGTGGAATATCTTTTCCTGCAGCTTGCATCCATTGTGTTTTTTGGAGCAGCGGAAAACAAGCTTGCTCCCTCCTCAATATGACATCCCTTCAAATATTTAAACAGGGCTATCATATCACCTATTATCCTTCTCTTCTCCAGGCTAAACATCCCAGGCTCCCTAAGTCGTTCCTCATAGGGCTTGTTTTCTAGACCCTTCACCATTTTAGTCACCCTCCTTTGGATGCACTCGTTTCTCAACATCCATTTTAAATTGTGATACCCAGAACTGGACACAATATTCCAGGTGGGGCCTGATCAAAGCAGAATACAGTGGCACTATTACTTCCCTTGATCTAGATACTATACTATTATTGATGCTGCCTAAAATTGCATTGACCTTTTTAGCTGCAGCGTTGCACTATTGACTCATGTTCAACTTGTGGTCTTCTTGGCCTCCTAGATCCCTTTCACATGTAGTTTCTTTCAGCCAGGTGTCTCCCATCCTATATCTGTGCATTTCATTTTTCCACCCTAAGTGCAGTACCTTACATTTCTCTGTGTTGAATTTCATTTTGTTAGCTTTGGCCCAGCTTTCTAGTCTATTCAGGTCATTTTGAATTTTGATCCTGTCCTCTGGGGTATTAGCTACTCCTCCTAATTTGGTGTCATCTGCAAATTTGATAAGTATGCTCCCAATTCTGTCATCCAAGTCATTGATAATGATGTTGAATAACACTGGCCCCAGGACAGAGCCCTGTGAGACCCCACTGGTCACTTCTCTCCAGGATGAAAAGGAGCCATTGTTGAGCACCCTTTGGGTACAGCCAGTCAACCAATTACAAATCCATGTAACAGTTACCCTGTCTAGCCCACATTTCACTAGCCTGTTTGCAAGAATGTCATGGGAAATTTTCTCAAAGGCCTTACTGAAATCAAGATATACTATATCCACAGCATTCTTTTTTTCTACCAAGCTGGTAATTTTATCAAAGAAAGAGATAAGATTTGTCTGGCATGACTTGTTTCTTTGAAACCGATGTTGACTTTTTGTGATTATGGCATTGCCTTCCAGATGTTCACAGAGTCTCTGTTTAATGATCTGCTCCAGAAGCTTTCCTGGTATTGATGTCAGACTAACTGGACGATAATTGTTGGGATCCTCTTTTTTCCCCTTTTTGAAGATGGGAACAATGTTTGCCCTCCTCCAGTCTGCTGGGACTTCTCCTGTTCCCCAAGAGTTCTCAAAGATTATTGATAATGGCCCTGATATTACATTAGCCAGCTCTTTTACCCTTGGATGTATTTCATCTGGTCCTGGAAACTTATATTCATTTAGATTAACAAGGTATTCCTGTACTATATCTTTACTTATTCTGTGCTGAATTTCCCCTATTCTGTCCTCTGTTCCTTTATCCTCAGGTTGAGCACCCTTTGTCTTTTCTGAGAGGACTGAAGCAAAGAAGGTGTTGAGTAATTCTGCCTTTTTCTCTTTACCCTGTTAGTATTTTGCCATCTTCTCCACACAGTGGCCCTACTACTTCCTCCTTCTTTCTTTTGCTGCGGACATACCAAAAAAACTTTTTATTGTTCTTAACTTCTCTAGCAAAGCTGAGTTTATTCTGAGCTTTAGCTTTTCTGACTTTACCCCTACATGTGCTTGCTATTTGTTTGAATTCATCTTTAGTGATTTCCCCATTTTTCCATTTCTTACACATGTTCCATTTAAAACTTAGTTCAGTTGAAAGTCCCTTAGGCCCGTTCTACACGGGCCTTTGCCACGCCCCCCAGTATGTCCTAGGGGTTGGCCGAGAATGCAGCGTCCAATCAGCCCTAACCCCTAGGATGTACTGCGTACATCAAAAGGGCAGCGTCCTATACACATGGGCTTCGCCATTTTGACGTCGCGGATGCTTAGTGTCCGCATGTCGCAGCACAGTAATGACTCTGCAAGTGCACCATTGGCGCCTTGCACCATCATAACCGCACCGCAAAAAAACCCTGCTTTTTGCGGGTTCTTTTTGCTGCGCCTGGGAATTACACAGTTTGTCTGCTGCGGTTCCCTGGCACAGCAAACACAGGCGCTGGCAGAACTCCCTTTTTGGGCGATCTGTAAAGCGCCCTAGTCATCCATCCTGGTTTGTTGAGACACCTCCCATTTTCCCTCCTCATTGGAACTGTTTGAAATTGTGCCTTCAGTTTCTCCCTTTTCAGAAGCTCCCATCCGTCTTGAACTCACTTCTCTATTAGTATTCCTGGCCATGGGATCACCTCCAGTATTTCTCTAAGTTTACTAAAATTAGCTCTCCTAAAATCTAGAATGTGTGTCTGACTAACTTTGTTCTCAAAAGCAATAATCGGTAATTTAAACCATTTTCTTCCTGCTACAAGAGAGAATTTTAGAAGACAATTCACAGTTTAGGACTTATTCTGAGCAAAGTTTGTTTTTTGTTTTTCACACTGATATTCCCAATGAAAAACTACTATAGTTGGGGAATTCATCTATGCAATATTCATATGGTTTTTGTGCCATATGTGCACTAGTCCATGTGTGAATTTTGCACCAAATTAGCCCCAAACTATGAAGATAATTGTAAGTACAGGAGTGTCCTTGTCAGGATTCACTAACACTAGAAACATTTTTGTACCATTTTCTAAATACTTTAGAATATTCCTCCCATCCCTAAATAAAACCTACATAGATTCACCACTGATATTAGAGCCACTAGCTTCCACTTTCCCCACTAGGGGGACCAAGGTGTTGAAATACATAGGCAGCAACTTGCATATGTAATGCTTTCAAATTTGAATGCTGGGAACCAATACATTTAGTAGTAATGGAAGGTAACAAAAGGGGTTCCACTGGGAAATTATGTCTGTGTGGATGAAGAAGAGGAAAACACTGTGTTGGGGAGCACTGAAAATGGGGAGCAATAGTGAGATTTAGTATGGTATACTGGTTTGAGTATTAGAATACAACATTGGAGAACAGAGGTTTAATCACTGCTCAGACCTGAAAGTCCACTGGGTGATCTTGGGCAAGTCACATATTCTCAGCCTCAGAGGAGGGCAAAGGCAACCCCCCTCTAAACAAATATTGACAAGAAAATGTTGTGATAGGGTCACCTCAGGGACGTAGCCAGGATTTTGGAAAGGGGGGGGGGAGGTTCCAGACTAAGTGCCACCATTATAATGGGGCTTGGGTGCGGCAGCGCAGCAACACACACCATTCTTTTTATCTAACGGAAGGGGGGTCCGGACCCCAAGAACACCCCCCCTTGGCTACATCCCTGGTCACCTGACAGTCACTAGAAGTTAGAAACAACTTGAAGACACACAGCATCAAAGTACAGGAAACTTTTATTTGTGTTACTTCATGTGTTTTCTTCCCACTCTCACTATGGCCAAAATTTTGACAGGTGTTTGAAACTGAGTTGATCTAGGCAGTGGATCCATGAAGAGGCCAAAATTAAGTAGACCAGAGTTGACAATTGCAAGAGGATATTACTGCAAAATGAATTTCAACTGGGATAAACGTAAGATACCTCATCTAGGCAGGAAAAATACAATATATGTAAACAGGGCAGGGGACACCTGGCTTGAAAGCAATACATGTGAAATGTATCTAGGGGTCTTAGTTGACCACAAGCTAAACATGAGTCAACAATGTGATGGAGCAGTCAAAACAGCCAATGCTATTCTGGGCTTCCACAGCAGAAGCACAGTGTCCAGATCGAGGAAAGCAGTAGTGCCCCTCTATTCTGTCTTGGTCAGACCTCGTCTGAAATACTATGTCTAGTTCTGGGCACCACAGTTCAAGAAGGATATTGACAAGCTGGAATTACCAAAGAAAGACAACCAAAAAGATCAAAGATCTGAAAACTAAGCCTTGTGAGAAATGACTTAGGGGGCTTCGTATGTTTAGCTTGGAGAAAAGAAGGCTGAGAGGTGACATGATAGCTATCTTAAATGAAGGGAAGTTATGTAGACAATGGATCTAGTGTTTTCCTGCTGCTCCAGGGGCTCATACCCAAACCAATGGATTCAAATTACAGAAATTACACCTAAACAGTAGGAAGATTTTTTTTTCATATGGTAAGCTCCTCTCTGAAACCCTACAGGGGATCTGCCAATCAACATATCCTTTCCCAACTTTGTGTCTTCCAGATATTGTGGACTACAGTTCCCACTGTCACTGATCATATAACTTGGGAATGGTGGGAAGTGTGTTCCAATACATTAGGAGTTCCAGTCTGGAGAAAACTGGTGGAGTTGATGTATGGGTCTTCCCAATCCTTGGTGGGCTACACCACTGCCATTTTCACTGATTTGGGACTGAGGTTCTGGCATCTGCAAGTCTCTTCTAGATAGTTTGAATATTTTGTGGGAATATTTTGTGCTGCTCCCAGTTGGGGTGAAGATGGAGTAGCATTTTAAAGATGGGGAAAAAACATGAGTGGGGATTAAAAACTTTTTTTTTTTTTTTGGTTGAAAAAGTGCAGAGGGCCAAGGTTGCAATGTTATTTGGTGTCCTTGAGAGGCCAAGGGGTTGCAGGAGAACTCCTGTAGATTTCATCCAGCCCATGAATCAGATGTTTTCTATTCAGTGTAGATGGTACTAAGATAAATGGATTAATGATCAGATTATGTCAGAGCCTGGAAAAGTTCCTTTTGGGAATGCAGCTCTCAGAATCTTCAACTGGAATGGCCACAGTCTGGAAGGTTTAGTTGAAAAACTAACTTTTCTGAGCACCAGTAAAAGTTCACCTTGGTTTTGAAGTCAGCATTAAAAACCATACAAAATCTTTTCCCAAGCTAAAATCCTTAGCTATCAATTTAGATGAAAGTTTGTTTGCAGCTCATTTGCAATGCAGTGTGTCTGGTCTTCCTAAGACTCCAATAAAACAGCACGGAAAAAGCTACTAAGTCATGTTATTATGACATTCTCTTGAGTAAAAAGCAAAACGTGTGACACATCTGGCAAAGAATTAATTATATATTCTTTTCGTTGTGTATAAGCCCACACATACTCATAAGTACGCACACATAGACTCTCATGTACATTTTGATACATTTGTGGAAAATGCTTACTTTTTTGAAGACATATGTTCCACTGAGGAATAGTTTGTTGCAATTGTTGTGTTTGTCTCTAAATTAGGATAAATATATCGAATGAGATAATTTCCCAGAACCTCTCCCATTGGAAAGCTCTCCATTCTGAAGCCAGGTGGCTCACTATATATGAGCCTTACTGATTCACTCGATACATCCACTCCTGCTGAAGTGACTTCATTCTGTGGTTGGAATGAGGCAGCCAGAAGCAGTCACATGGTTGGGCACTTCATTCTGACCTCAGAGCAAATGGCTGTTGGAAGCAATGGATGTGCCAGGTTGAGTCAGCAGGACATGCATCCATTTAGCTATCCAGCATTAGAACAGAGGGCTTTGGAACAACTGGGGACTTTTGAAAACCCACAGTAAGAGGGGTAAAACCCAGTTCTACTGCTGAATGTGCCAGACATCATCTGGTCTGCTCATTCTAGAATTGGCCTTTGGGCTGTGCATCCTCTGGTCTGCCAGCTGAAAGAATGAGAATAGGCCATTGTATTTGGACCATGTTGACAGGGCCCTTGTCTTGGGTGACCCAGCCTCATTTCCCAAAGACATATGTCATGTGTAATTTAGTAGTCTGCCCCCCCCCCCAAAAAAAAAAAAGAATCCAGTGAAATAACTCATAATGCACTTAATCCAAGGATGCAAGCCCACTGAACTGGACAGAAGCTATGTTAGGCACATGTTTGGTGGCTTTATATTTTGATATAAACTTCATATGAAAAGGGTGTTTTTGATACTTAAAGTGATGTGGGATGAGCTGGGATTCTCACAGGGCAGGCAGACCAGATGGAGTCAGGCAGAGAGTGGTCAGAGCACTCATTTCAGTAGATCACAAAAAGACATCAGCTTAATCCCTTTGATCAAGATAGATAGTTGATGGGCAGAATGGCAAAAGGAAATAGTAATGTCTTCGAAGACAAGGAACTCTCTTGCCAAGGTGAGTTTGGTCTTTGTTTTGGAAAATACCACCTTTCTTCGGAATTCACAACTCTTAACCTTTAATGGTTGATGTTCCCATCCATCTTCCGAACAAAACATCATGGATATAACTACTATAATTCCCATCTAATTTTTCTTCCTCAAAAACATTTGGTGTAGTTAATCACCCTAGGTCTATGATTTTTGCCATCAAAGTGCTTTCACAGTTTAAATACTGTCCATTAGAACCCATTTCTTTGGGTTCAGTTGACAAGCAGACAGACAATCTGTCGGTTTGACCAGCTAGCCTCCTCTTTAGCCACACCTTCATCCCAGATGGCTATTGAGTTCCCTCATTCGTGATCCCCATCAACTGGACTCAAGATCCCCATTTGGTAATGTATCACTATTAGCAAAGCCTTGATCTACTTAACTCTCCTACCTTAATTCTTAACCCTTGTGTGTGAGTGAGTGCATGTGTTTTGTGTGTATGTTGTGAATTTCCTTAATAAAACTACAATCAATTTGGAATTGCTGCTGGAGTTCTGTGTGATTTGGACCTGGTATATATTTTGGTTGTGATCTCAGCCCACTGTTGCCCTGGCCACGCTATAAATCCCATTTGAGCTGAGTACTGAAAATCCCCTAAAACATTAATTTATGGGTGTCCTCCCGAGACCATAGCAATTTGGGTAACAGCTGTCCTTATGGCATTCTCATTAAATTCAGTCATGTTAATTCAGACTGATGCATTCATCCACCTTATTTATATACTACCTTTCCCCTAGAAGTGGGAGTCAAGGCAGCTTCCAATTAAAAACAAATATAACATAAATAAAAACACACAAAAGAATAATATTAACATGCTCATAAACTTTAATAACACATGTCTGCAATGAAAAATGTTATTCAAGATTGTAGCTGTTTTTAAAATATAATTTTGGGTGCTAAATTTGAAAAGCATAATAAAAATGTCATACCACTCTCAGTTCTTTCACAAACTCAATGTTTTTAGCAATTCAGTTCTTACTCGGTTTGATTAAGTGTGAGTGCTGATGTTTCAGTGTGGTTTATTTTAATGCATTTGAATTGGGTTTGTGTGTGTGTGTGTGTTGAAAGCATTTTGAAAGTCTATTAGAATGCTGTGCAGGATAATTCTGTGCAGGAGCATTTCATATACAACATGGGTATAACAAATCAAGTTGTGAAAAAAATCTATGTGATTGAGCAAATCTCAGGTCATTTTTGGAGTTAGAATGCCAAATTCCTACAAAACCAGCAATTAAATTTTTATAACCCTCAATTTTGCAGGCCTATGTAAGATTAAAAGCAATTAAAACATGGTTTAGAAAGAAAGAAAGAAAGAAAGAAAGAAAGAAAGAGGAAGGCTTACAAACCACTATAACACTGTATGAACATAGCCAAATGTTAGAATGGAGAAGTATATACCTACCTATGGAAGGACAGCAATGGGGACATATTCTGTTTTCCCTAAAAATAAAAGTCTAAAGCCAAGAACCAGCCACGAAAAACTCTCTTTCTCACACTCTGTATGTGGTCATGATAGCTAGTGATGTGAAGATTATTCAATTATTTGTCATGGTTCTCTAAAGACATGAATTGGTGATTTCTCAATCCCTTTAATTGTTTTATGTATGAGCTGAGAAATTTGCCACATGATTGCACAGGTGTGAGAATTTTCACATGATTCAATTGCAAATAAAGTGAAGGGATAGGAAATTCCTTTTGAAGTTCATTGTTCCAAATTGTTTTATTGTTTTATGGCATCATTGCCATAAGTGCAAGAGTGTGTTAATTTTCACACTCAAGTCACATACAAAGCTGTCTTGCCAGATATTGAAATTGTGTGTTGCTGTTTTTTTGTTTGTTTGTTTTTTGTTTGATTGTTTGTTTTGCAATGACTGGGTTCCCATTTGGCTGGGACCTGCAGTCCAACAACATCCAGATTTTGGAAGCTATGCAATCAGTCAACCCTGGTTAGTACTTGGATGGGAGACAGCCAGGGAATAATATTAGCTGCTGTAGGTGAGCTTTCAGAGGAAAGAACTGGCAAAATCACCTTTGGGGATTCCTCAGCTAAGAAAACCCTAGGTTTTCCATACATTCATGGGCTTCTTAAAGGTGCATGTGCATTCGCATTCACACACACACACACTTTTTGCTATTTCTGCAGCCTCTGTAGCCAGATATTTGGCCCTGTAGAACCAGAGGGGCAAAGGGATGAGTCCTAGAGAGCACTGTTTGCATTTTATATAGAATCCTAGAGTTGCAAGGGACCTCCAGGGCCATCCAACCCATTCTCCTTTGGCCATGCAGGAATACATAGAATCCTAGAGTTGGAAGGAACCCTTAAGGACCATCCAGTCCAAGCCTCTTCTGCCATACAGGAATACCTAGAACCCTAGCATTGAAAAGGTCCCCCATGGGCCATCCAGTCCAAGCCTTTCTGCAATGCAGGGATATACAGAATCCTGACACACACCTTCAATTAGTACAGCTTCCTTAATCTGGATGTTGTTGGACTGTAGTTGGGAAGGAGTCATGGGTATCATTTTGGGTACAATACGCCTTATTGTAATATATGGCTCTCCAGGTATTGCAAGTCCCAGAATACTCTAGCATGTGTAGCCAATGCTGAAAAATGCTGGGAGCTACAGTCCAACAATATCTGGATCACGGAAGTGGTGCTAGGCAAAGGTGTGTTCATGGACACCACACGCATATGTTGGATGGACCTTGGGAGTCCCCTTCCAACTCTAGGATTCTATGCATGGTCAAAGGGGTTGGCCTGCATAGTCAAAGGGGTTGGGCTAGATGGTCCTTGTGGGGCTCTTCCAATTCTAGGATACTGTGTATTCCCGCATGACAGAAAAGAGTTGGACTGGATGGCCCCTGGAGGTTCCTTCCAACTAGGATTTTATGTACTTCTGCACGGCTACAGGAGGTTTGGCTGGATGGCCCTTGGTGTCCCTTGCAACTCTGGAATTCTATGTATTCCTGCATGGCAGAAGGGGTTGGACTGGATGGCCCTTGTGAGTTTCTTCCTACTCTAGGATTCTATGTAAAATGCAAGCAGTGTTATCTAAGACTCAGGCATTTGCCCCTCTGGTGCTATAGGGCCAGATACTGGCTACAATGAGTGTAGAAATAACAAAGAGTGTGTGTGTGCGCGCACACACATGTGCCTTCAAGAAGCCCATGAATGTATGTGAAGCCCATGAATACCTGTGAATTTCAAGGGTTTCTTAGGTGAGGTATCCCCAAGGGAATTTTGCAGGTTCCTTCCTCTGAAAGCTAGATTACAGCACCTAGGACCTTTTCATACAGGGACCTATGTGCTTCCATCCCAAAAATGGTTAAAGTGTTGGAAAAGCAAGCAAATTCACGAATGCTTATCACACACAGAGCACAACAAGGGTTTAAAAGCACATTACTTGGGCAAGAAAGTGGGTCTATTACAAATTTGTTTTTGAGACAGATTAGAACAAATCTTGTTGCTAGATTGGAAATAACTTTTTGTGCATGCTCCAAACTGTCATTTCCACAAGTGCACACAAACACATGCTCCAGAAAGGGAAGTGGAACAGGGAATGAAAAATCTCTTTGCCCCAGAAGCTGTTTCAGAAGAAAGCAGGCTGGGGTTTCCCTTTGCAAACGCCCTTAAAATTACACACACACACAAGAGAGAAAGAAGAGATGGCTGGTCCATAAACTTGCCTGATTTCTGCAAGGGCTGAAACTCCCAGATGCCCTCCTTTTCCAGGACATATCCTCCATTTCTCCCTCCTGTACATGAGGAATTCCAAAACATCCTCTCTCTTGTTCTCCCACCAGCTGTTCCCTGATGCAGGAGGAAGGAGACCAGCCGCGCGAGAGAAAAAGATATGTGTATTTGTGTCCCTTTAAGAACAAGGTTTTCTACCTCTCCTTGGCACAGCAAAGGAACCTTGGGAAATCTGATAACAGGGGAATCGGGGACATGGTTTTCTGATTGTTGCAATTATGTGTAGAGAGCAAATTAACAGATGAAATGGTCATGAGAACACAGTATTTTTGCAAAAATGCTTATTCCCTGATTCACCGCACTGTCTGTCTGGAGACTGACCGGTTTGTGTGCAGCGTTGCCTGAAAAGCAATTGCAAAATTGTTCCTAATGCCCTGGATAGTCCTACATTGTGATCAGTTTAACATTCCAATTTTCCCCATGTGAAAAAGTCCCTAGAATTATTCCCTGGCTGTCTCCCATCTAAGTACTAACCAGGGCTGACTCTGCTTAGCTTCCAAGATCTAAATGTTGTTGGACTACGGGCCCAATACAAAGTGTTGGTTATTACCTTTTTTAGCCCCACATGTCTTGGGCCCGAGTTACTTGAAGGAACGCCTCTCCCTACACAATCTGCACCGCACTCTCAGAACAACTGGGAAGTACCTACTTGAGCATCCCAAGGTGAGATTAACAACTGCTCACCAAAGAGAATTTACGGCTATGGTCCCCATGCACTGGAATAATCTTCCGGAAGAGATCCGACTTATCTCTACTCTGGATGCCTTCAAGAAGGCGTTGAAAACCCACCTCTTCCAATTAGCATACCCCCCAAACTCCTTGTAAAGAATATTATCCCCAAACAGAAGTCTACCTCAGGATGTTAGCTAGGATCGACATATTGTATGTTTTTAGATAGAATATTTTTATACTCTGTTTTAATAACTGTTATTGGATATATTTGTAATTGCATTTCTATCTATATTGTTGTATTATATGTTTTGATTGTAATCCCACTTCGATCCATCGGGAGAAGCGGGAAATATAAATTATTATTATTATTATTATTATTATTACAGTTCCCAGTATTTCTCAGCATTGGCTACCCTAACTCAGGGCTGGGGTAGCCAACCTCTGCCCACCCCTGCCCGCATTCTCTTCCATGAGAATTTGAATGGGAGGGCAGAAGGAGAAAGGGAGGGAAATGACAATGAGCCTTAGAGGAAGACAATGAAGATTTTCATACCTGTCTGTATCACTGCTAAAATGTCCTCCAAACATCTCTAAAAGGTGGAGGAAGCCCCTGTGTCTGAAAGCCAGGTGCACTCCCTCAATCGCCATGGAAATGTGCCACGCTCCTTTGTGTCCCTGAATCATTCCTGGGGAGCAGAATTCCTCTGAACGCAAAGTTTGCGTTCATAGGAAATCTGCTCCCCTTGCGACAATTCAGGGATGCTAGAGGGAGGCACGTTTCCATGGCAATTCAGGGAGCGCACCTGGCTTTCAGACATAGGCACTTTCTCCACCTTTTAGGGATGTTTGGAGGACATTTTAGCAGCAATGGAGCCAGGTATGAAAATCTTCAATGGTAAGCCCCCTCCCTTTGAACTAGCCATGCCAAGAAGACCGCAAGATAAAGTTGTCGTAAATCAGAGGCAAGTAATCATGGAAGGTTTGATATTTCTTACTCCCTTTTATTAACATTTCTAGGGGGCACTATTTTGTTAAACTAATGGATCTTAATTTGATGGCCCTTGTGAATCTCTTCCAACTCTAGGGTTCTCTATATTCCTGTATAGGGGAAGGGGGTTGGAATGGATGGCCCTTGGGGGACTCTTTCCATTCTAGGATTCTGTGTATTCCGGCATGCACCTTCAAGAAGCCCATCAACCTGTGGGTGGGGTGGCTGTAAATTTCCTAGGGTTTTCTTAGGTGAGGAATCCTGAAAGGTGATTTTCCTACTTCCTTCCTCTGAAAGCTACACTACAACAACTGGGATTCCCTGTCAGTCTTCCGTCCAAATACTAACTAGGGCTGATTGACCCTGCATGGCTATCCAAGCTCTGGATGTTGTTCGATTGCATCTCCCAGCATGTTTCAGCATTGGCTACATCAGCTAGAGACTGTTGGAACTTGCAGTCCAACAATAACTAGACTCCATAACTCAGTTCAATGTAGTGTATGTGCTGAAGAGAGCAGGGTAGAGAAAGAAAATGTGTTTCTTTGTGTTTTTATGCAAGCCTGCTCCCACAAACCCCTGATCTCAGAAACACATGAGGCTGACTGGAGAAAAAAATGTGTTTTTTGTCTTTAAAAATGTATTTTTATGGATATGGAGAGCATTTTTGTGAAATCCCTCCAATTTGCTGTTTCTTTGCACAAAACATACCAGTGTTGCGCAAAAAAAAATAGACACATGCTTCTGAAAGACAGTAGTTTGCGTGAAAAAGATTTTCCCCTGCTGTTTAAATGTTTTTTTTAATTAAAAATGCCATGCATCTTTTCCCAAATGCAAACACCCTCACATTATGTATTTCTGCACAGAATGATTTCCTGAAACATTCTGGGTTGTGCAAATACTAGGTGAAAATACTTGCCTCGGTGTTATTCTTCCCTACTGGGTTTTCCAAGTGTCAAGAATCCATTTTTCATTTGGGAAATGAGTAATAGTCAATATGCTCTCAAACTCTAACCTATAATAATATGGAAACATGAGGGGGTGTTATGGCCCTTGCCACCGACTATATAGATCAGAGATAATGAAAAATGGCATGTTGCCCCCCCCCTCTCCTCCCTGTTTTTCTCCTGCTCCTGTAGTATAAAAACAGCTATGAAATGGCACAACACAGGAACACCAAACTTGAATTTTAGTGTAATATTATCTGGTAAATATTCTTCAGCATGGCAGATGGGTGATTGTGTAGGTAGCTAACAAGCCCTTTCACCTTCTTCCTTCTGTGCATCATGACAAAATAGAGACAAGTCACAGTGTTCAATCTCTTTGCTGTCTATAGGCTACAACAAGCTGTTCCTTTGTAGAAAGTACAATTAAACATTATGAAGAGCCCACATAGTGCTGACAACAGAAGGAAACTCTGTGGCCTATTTATGTAAAAGCAATTCTAAAATGTATACATCTTCTCCAACCAGCACGTTTTTAAAGTAACTGGTACGTTATGCTCCAGGCAGCCATCACAGAGCATTTGCAGCAAGTGCTTAAGGATCAACTGTTGTCTGCTCCCCCCTGCTGAATGGTTAATATGAGATTCTCCTCATTCCCTCAGTTACATTGACAGCTCTACCAAGAGCAGCTCAAGAAAAGTAAGCTATAAATAGAAAAGGAGGGGCAAAGAGGTCACCAAAAGCAGTGGGTTTCTATAACTTTGGTTGCTGTAAGATGGAAACTGGATCTTATAAAAGACACTTTAAAAGGAGGGAGATGCATTCAAATTAAACTGTCTTTGGAACCAGAAAATGGTAATAAGGGAGGCAAAGCATAGGTAAATGTGTTAGACAAGGGCTGCATTTTACTTAATCTTACAGACAGATCTACAACAAGCAGTGACTGTGTGGCAAATACTTCTTTATGCTGTCAGTCAGCTATGCCTAAGGATGTTGTGATGGCTGGGTCTCCAGCCATCTGGGAACTTCTCCTGAACACAAAGGGTTAATCTGGGAGGAGGTGCATGCTAATGAGAGATGACATCACATGCTAATGAGCTGTGACATCATAGCTGATGTAAGGTCTAACTGACCAATCAGAGAGTAGGACCGCGAGATTCAAGAACTTTCTATGGAAAATCTTTAAAAGGACTTCTGCAGCCATGCGGTCTTTTGTCTCTCCCTTGAACCTCTCCTGAGGGGGAAACCAGATGCTGTCTCTTTGAGTCTGGGAGACACAGACTCAAGGGAATGCAGGTCGAGAGGCCAGGGGGCCCTCCCTGCATCCAGGAACTCCAAAGGACTACAAATCTCATCTGTTGTGAGTAGTTAGGAATGTGTTAGCTAGTGCGTTTAGGCCTTTTGTTATTTTCAACAATGGCTTGTCTGGAATGAATTCTGTAACTATGTTCTTTGACCTGCAAGGCAAAGAGGCTTTGCAAGAGTGTTATAAATTCTTTCTATCCTATTCTATCCCTTTTTAAAATAAACTTCTTTCTTAAAAAGCATCTGCTATCTCTATACTCCTATACACGTGCCTAGACTCGGCTATTGAAACTAGATCTCTCTCTCTATTCCTCACAAGTCTCAGTGTGTGTGGGGAAGGGATAGCTGTGAGCTATTATAAATATAATAATTAATAATTTATAGTTTATTGGTAATTCACTGAGTGGTGGCAGCGGAAAATATAGTTCTTGAAAGGGATCTCCCTGAGAGTAATAGCCACGCACAGGGCTTTACTCCCAAGGAATCATCACAGATGTAAATCTCTGTAAACTTCCTTCTTGCAGGCAAGAACAAATTATTTTACTACTGTTATCCTCACTTACATCTAAAGACACTGAAAGCTACAAATTTTTCGAACACTGTTCACAATTTGGAACTTATTTTGTACAAACTATATATACCATGGGGGGGGGGGGGGTGGATTGCACAGAAGACAGCATTTTATGTGAAGAAAACAAGATTCCTGCATAGAAAACAGTATTTTCTGTTCCCATTTTTTTTTCTCTGTATTAAAAGAAACAAAATGTTACACCGGCAGCATGTGAGCAGCAATTACAACAACAGAGTGAGAGGTGGATGAAGGAAACAGTTATATCACCACGGGGAAAAAGGAAAACCAAAGGGTTCTGGTTTCCTCCAAGTTACCAGGCTGGTAAATGGAAAAAGTGCCAGGAGAATGCCAATCTTGCTTGTATTACAGAGACTTGTTTGGATAAAGCTGCAAGGGTTAATCCTTCCCTGTTTTGTTCACTAAGCTGAAATGAGTGGGACAGAGACCATAGCATCAGTGGTGGAAAACCTTGAGCAGATCCAGCCACAGATGGGCTAGAGCCCATTGGAAAGCCAATGCCATTATGTTGCTGGAAGCAAAGAAAACATACTCTCTGTTACTATTGTATCTGCACAGAGTTATCTCATGGAACTATCTTGGGAACTTTATAAGAAATTAGATCGTTTCTAACTAAGTAATGAGAATTACTTAGCAAACATGCTAACTGGCTTTTCCAAATGTCCCTGTCAGTGAGATTTTACTCTGGCTTGAAAGGCTATTTTGCATGGCCTGTTAGTTCACATTTTATTCTTATTTTCCTTTCTATTCAGCCTATAGGCTGCCAACAAGAAAGTCAATTACTTCCAAAGGCTCAGAAAAGCATGTTGTTGTCCACCAGCCACAGTCTGGAAATAAAGCAAAGGAGCCTTGAAAGGGATCAGTTATCCCACCTTCAGCCACTTTCCACTTAATGTTGATTTCGTCTGTCATGGACAAAGTGGGTGGTAGTTTATTCTTACTGGCAGCAGGCATAAACTATCAACTGCTTGGTTTGAGAAAGCAAAAAATCAATGTTAAAAGGAAAGCAGCCATAACCAGGATGGCAGATCATTTAAAAGGCTTTTCGTCATCAGATCCATGAAACCAGTTGGAACTATAACTGGAAGATTTTATACTTGTCTTCATGAAGACAGTATGCCTGCTATAAGAAACCTAAATCAATTCAATTTTTCAATATCATTTTCCAGACAAATGAAAAGTGTGAGGGACTGGAATTAAAAGGTTTATGTTTCAGACTCTCTGGAGATCTAATAGGCAATGTTAGAACAATTTTTTTTAAAATGGATCATTAGTTATTGCTAAAACAAATTGGAAACATTTTTTTTAAATAAATGCTTAAACAGAAGACAAATTATTTGTAGTAAGATACTGATGAATAGAAAACACAAAAGATAGCAGCTAGACTATTGATTGGAACACGATTCAGAAACCATGTAATATTGGTTTTAAAGGAATTAGGCAGGTTACCAATTCAAGTTGTTGGGGATAACATTTAAAACCCTAAGCAGCTTGAGTCCTTCGTACTTGAGGGAGTGCTCTATTTTGTATATTCCTGCCTGAAAACCAAAGTCTATCAGAGGAGCTCTCATCTGTGTCCAACTAGTAGGGCTAATAAATTGCGGAAGACATGGGAGAGAGCCTTCTTTGTGGTGGCACCCTAATTGTGGAATACCCACTGATAGGTGACAGTACTAGTATTATTTTGGCACCAAGTCAAAACTTTTCATTCAAGTTTTCAGGTCTCATTGATTTTATCTAGTTTCCACAAGTGCTATGGTTGGCAATATTTTAAATTGCTTTATCTCATTTTCAATTGCCTGGGTTTTTTTTTAAT
This sequence comes from Sceloporus undulatus, assembly GCF_019175285.1. NCBI lineage: Eukaryota > Metazoa > Chordata > Lepidosauria > Squamata > Phrynosomatidae > Sceloporus > Sceloporus undulatus. Next base: position 229,826,016 of record NC_056525.1, read on the forward strand.
TGTCTGATAAATTATCTAATAAATATTTTAGTCTTTTGATTTTTTGTTATTATTTATTGTTTTAAATTGATTTTACTGTAATCTTGAATCTTCATATATAAGGCAGGTTATAATTTTTGAAATAAAATAAATAATACATATGCCTAACACAGAGCTTAGTAAAGTTACCTTGGGGTAACTATAGCTCCAGGAATCTCCTAAAAGTAACCCTCCCAAGAAGAGATCTAATCTAAACTAATCTGAACTGCTGATGCTTGCATTTACAAGGGAGAGGTCACACTAGTAATTTACATAGATGACCTGTGTGTGGCTGCGAGCAAGAGATCAAGTCTGTGCAGGAGGAGTTGGCAAAGAAGTTCATCCTGAAGGATTTGAGAATCTCAGGGCCTACCTCGGGATCGAGGTAGAACAAACTCAGGATGGAAGATTTTTTGTTTAGCTAAGGTAAAAGGATTGAGAAGCTGGTAGAGAAATATGGTTTGCAGAGTAATAAAGAGCCCCATGACTCCTTGTTACACCAGCAGTGAGTCATCAAAAGAGTTTGAGAACCAAGGAGTGTCATAGAGAGCTTGTTGTTCATCTCAAACACCAGACCAGACATTGCTTTTGCCGTGGGAGTACTGAGCAGGAGAGTCAGCAAGCCAAAAGTTGAGGACTGGACAGCAGTGAAACGTGTGCTCAGGTACTTGAAGGGCAGAAAAGACAGGAAGCTAGTGTTGCATGGGAGCATGGCACAGCTAGACTGCTCTGTTGACAGTTCTTTTGCTTCTGAGATGCTTGTCGGGAAATCTGTGTTAGGGCTGCTGGTCTAGTATGCATGTAGCCCAATAGTGTGGAGAAGTAGAAAGTAGAATGGTGTGGCACTGAGTACCACTGAGGCAGAGTTCACAGCTTTGTCTGAGATGGCAGGTGAGGTCCAGTGGGTACATGAATTGCTGGAAGACCTGGGGGGAAAGTGCAGAGGACCAACAATGGTGCACAAGGACTCGCAATCCTGCATTGTGATGACAGAAGTGGAGAGCCTGAAGTGCAGGACTAACTACATGAGGGTTTTATACCAAAATGTGTGTGATATGGTGCAGAATGGAGTTCTAAGTCTGAGGTACATTGGTTTGGAAGACAATGTCGCAGATGTTCTCACCAAGGCACTACTGGTGGAAAGACACAACGGGTTGTCAGTCTGGATGGATATGAGACAGGAGATCCTGGAAGAAGGAACTTCATAAACACAAAACACACTTTAGTACACACATCTGAACATTTTGGAGGGAATTGTTGAGAAGTGGATCCTGGGAAAATGTCCAGATGTAGTTGAAAGGTGACAGGGTTACCATGTGTCACCTGCAGCCATGATGAGTAAGCATTTGGGGCTGTGCTGAGTCACAGGATGTGACATCATCAGAGGGTGAAAATCTGCAAAGTCACCCTACATGGGGGAACTGTAACTATGTGACACACCACGAAGAGGATGGACAAAGTGACTGCATGGTGCACCTGTAAATAAGGGAGGAGTTTCATTGTACAGTGTGGGTGTTATGGTGTCTGGTGTATTGTGAGTAGCTTTGTTGGCCAGGACAAGCTTGTATACGGTGGAATGAAGATTAAAGTGTCTCCTAGAGAGATATTTGCCTAGAGTCTTGTTTGTCTACCTCTGGAGGGGGAGAGGAGTTTCTCCAGCCTGCACAGAGCTCTGTGTTGCTTCTCAGGCGGCCATCCTGGTGCAAAGCTTTGACATGGTACAATGCAGCCTGCGCAAATCACGCTAACAGTCTATAGCATCATGGAATTTGAATTTATTGGTCAAATAGCCTAGCCATTTTTCGTCAGCCTCCTACTTGTCCCTGCTATCTGGAGAGGTATGTGTGGATTCAAAAAGAGTGTCCAGAAACTGAGCTTTTTGTTGCAAGAGCTCTTGCTTTTTTGCGTTAGTTGGGACAGGCCCTCCATTCATGCTACCATATATTCTTGACGAGAAGTCAACCTCATGTATAAGTCAATTGCAGGTTTTGTGGTCAAAATTATGGATTTTGATATGACCCATGGATAAGTTAAAGTTAAAACTTAGGGGTATATAACAAAGGATGTAAAAGAATGTTAGCAATGATTATAGCCTTGACATCTAATGTGATAACTTTACCTGGTTTTAACCCAGAAAAACAGACAAATGTACACAGTTGTCTTATTCAAATCCTTCAAAGCCTAATTCCTCTAAGTGCTCCTTGAGAAGAAGCACCAAAGAGCTGTGGCCACCACCATTTTCCTGGCCAGACATTCAAAAGGATTAGAAGTAGTGCCATGACTGAGAGTTTCTTTTACATGCTTCTGGGAAAGACTAAGCTCTCATCTTTTATCACTCCACTCAGAGAAGTTGGTTCCTGTAAAAAAAAAGTTAAAATATAATACTTACACTGAGCCATGAATAAGTTAACCTAGGTTTTGGGGGTCAATTTTCTCTAGAGTCTTATATGAGTATGTACAATATATCAAGAGCTGTGATACAAACTATTACAACCATGGAGGCTCAATAATAGTTCATTGATGTTGATCTTCTTAACCTAGACCTTTTCATATCAGGGACACTGGATTCATTGATTGTTAAACTTCTGTCAAATTTTGACCCTAGTGAGGGTGGGAAGAACACACATGAAGTGAAGTAAAGAGAAGTTCCTTGGTTGCAAAAGACATACTTTAAAACAAAATGAGCTTTCCCACCTAGAGTTGCCCTACTACTGACAGAGTCACATTTTCCAAGGTATAAAATGCGTAGAATAAATGCCACTGAGCTTTAAAATTTGCTTTTCATTCAGATTGTAAAGAGCAAACAACAGGGAAATTATGTGAGTACCAAAGCAAGTGAAAAAGGTGGTGGTTGTTTTAAAAGAGCAGAAGATTGCTGACAAAAGACTCACCACTTCCTTATTTGTTGCTTAAAGATTTTCAAGCCTCCAAAGGTTAAACATGCAGAATTTATTTCCCCTCATGATACTTAGAAACAAAAATTGCATGCAGTTTCTTAACCACCATTCACTTTTCAAAGGCAATAAAGCCTGTGGGTGCCATTTTAGTTCCTGAAAATATGCTCCTCCAGAGCTGAGAGGTTTATTGATTTAAACCTGATGTGGCAGAACAAGAAAGCCAAAGCACAGAATCTTACAACTCATTCTAAAGATATTCAACATTGGATGTCCTGTATTATAGGAAGAAACACGTATCTCTTAGGTCAGTTAATGGTCCCTCATTAAGCTAGTCAGGATGCAGATCAAGAATTTATCTATTACGCCTTGCTTTTCATATGCACTGTAACTGATTTCCATAATTCTATGAAAACTGAAGGACCACACATTCCCCATTCATGCTGTTAAGTACAGGGAACCCTTGGTATCTGCTGGTATTTAGTTCCAGGACCCCTCCCCACCATGAATACCAAATCTGTGGATGCTCAGGTACCATTAAATACAATGCACAGCCTGTGTGTTGTAGTGGTTTGTGTGTTAGACTGCAACCCTGGAGACCAGGGTTCAATTTCCCTCTCAGCTATGAACCCACTAGGTGACTTTGAGCAAGTCATATGATCTAAGCCTAAAAGGAAGGCAATGACAAACCTCTTCTGAACAAATCTTACCAAGAAAACCCCATGATAGGTTTGCTTTAGGGTTGTCATAAGTTTGAAATGACTTGAAGCAACACGAGAACAACAACAGTAAAATGATACCCCTTACATAAAATGGCAAAATTGAGGTTCACCTTTCAGAATATATGTGAATGGTTGGATCCATTGGTAAAGAATCCTTAGATACAGAGGGCTGACTGTGTACAATAGGACTTTTAGGTGTTGACTCATTCAAGACTACTAAATGATGTTCATAACTGATCATGGATTTATATATCAGCCTTTCAAATCCATTCCACACCCCAGTATGCAGATGCATAGTTTCTTCATTTTGGAAAAAAAAACATTATGGGTGGCCTTCCAGGGCTCTTTACATTAAGAATGTAGGGGGAAAAGTATGAATTGGCATAGAATTATCTTGACACAATATGATATCTTGGTTCGAATAGGCAGTATGACCTCATATCCTGTGCTGGTACCCATGTCTACTGTGTCCCAAGGCTATAGGACAAGCACTAACTAAGAGCTCAGGACACATGCACTATGACAGAGGTACTCTGTCATTTGATACTTTTAACATTTTATGTTTCAGCTATCAGAAATCTTGACCCCTGCCCAAATTGTCCTGAGCCTCTGGGGCATTGGTCCAGAATATATGAAGGGCCAAAGATTGACAGTCACTGTAACATTCAGTTGGAGCAATCCAGGTGTGTCCTCTATCCCCAAAAGTCTGTGAAAATACACCATGTGTTAAAACACTTTGCGAAAGAATGGACAGATTTAGTGCCATATTTAAAAATCAATTAATTGACAGATTGAGACAACTAGAATAGAAAAGGGGAAATAATAAACAAGAGAAAAGATAAGCAATTTAGTGAGCCAAGTGACATTTATATATCAGGTTAAACTATTTGGAAGAAGGAAATTTATGTTTCAAGGTTATAAAGACACTAAAATACTCTATTTAATTATTCCTTAGTGGAGCAAAGAAGACCAGAAAGAGCATGATATCAGGACTAATGGACCAGCAAAAATGCAAAGTACCATTCAGCACTAAAGTAATTGGGCAGAACACAGAAAGAGACCAGGATAAATGATTACTTCATTAATTTTAAAATTACAGGGTAAGATAAGGCATTCACTATCACAGAGTTATTAAAGCAAAACTGGCTAATCAGCAACAATTTAAATGTAAAGATGCCTTCCAGTTCCTACCAGTTTGATTCAAACATACTCTGAAGTAATTCTATATATCTTAATCAATCTGTACTACCAATAAAATATATTTATTCAGACAATTTTCTAATTTACTCTCATTTGAAATAGATTGGCAATTATACAAAATGTGAAAAATCCAGATTTCCATCTGATAATCTCACTCACAGAAGTATATCTCGCTTCTTTGAAATGTAGCAATTGGATTTGTGAACCTATTAGAAGCATTTCTTTATTTCTGTCTTTACTGTAAACTAAACACAGTTATTTGTCTGAACTACATAGACCCATGGAAACTTTGAAAGTCAAGATGTATGCAAACTCCATGGATTAAGTGAGTCTAGTCAAGGTGAAACTAAAAATTTAATTTAGGCCTATACTTCCATGATGTAGACATTCTCCAGATGGCTGAGAGTAAAATGCAACATTTGCCAAATGTGGCAAACAATAAAATGCATCATATAATAACTGTTATTCCTAGCAGATGAATAAAACAAGTGCATTCAATAAAATGTGACTGCAATAGAATGCATTATAATTCCAGAAGCATTTATAGGCCCATAATAGACTCAATACAGTTCAAGAAATGTTGATTGGCCACTAATTGTTTTAAAGACCTGGATGAATAGAATGTTCACCAATGGCTTATACACCCTACACAACTACAATGCTATTTTTCCACTTCAACTGCCATGGTCCCATCCTAGGGAATCCTGCAATTTATAGTTTGGTAAGGCACTAGAGCACACTGGCTGAGAATTCTAAATGTCCCTCCCCAAACCGCAAATCCCAGGATTCCATAGGATGTTGTCATGGCAGTTAGTGGAATAATAGTAGTATATGTGAGAATGGATCCCTGGCATTGAAAAGATTGTAAAGATGGTTCCAAGGAAACATCTCAGGGGATGCTGCTTTATGGTCACAGCATTGTGAAGATACTCTTCTTCTTGATAACCATCCATCTCACTCTCCTTAAAAGTGACACTCAGATCAGGGCCTTTGCAATAGTTCTTTGGTACCAGGTAAGTACTGTATCATCTTTTCATACAAGAACAAATAAATGTTGATGTTCCCACACATCCCCACATCAACAAACACACACCAGTTGTGTGAGGGGACAAATTCTGGGGACTATTTTCCTGGTATTCACATCTTGTGAAGTGTTCCAAGCACTCTGTATAGAAATACACATGAACCTTCTGTACCAAACAGGAAACTATGTATGTTGTGAAAATGATAGAGAGTATATGAATGCATATGATTAAGGAGCATGGACACCAATGGCTATAGGAAATAAACTAGACTTTTATTATATAAATTTCATTAGAAATAGGGAAGCTCTCTTTAAGAGTGCTAACCTAAACTGCAATAGAACAGGAAGAGGCTATAGGGTGTCAACATGGACCAAATTCATCAGTTTCCCTCCACCCTCGCTATGACCTGTCTTCATGATACAAGGCCAAAGCCATTTTGAAGTCAAAGGCTTTTATGGCCAGGATCCATAGTTTTTTGTGGGTTTTTCAGGCTATGTGGCCATGTTCTAGAAGAGTTTATTCCTGATGTTTCACCAGCATCTGTGGCTGGCATCTTCAGAGAATGCACCAGAGATGATGGTGAAACCTCAGGAATAAACTCTTCTAGAACATGGCCACAAAGCTTGAAAAACCCACAAAAAGCCAAAGCCATTATTTGACTGTGGTCTGTCTTCATGACATGAGGCCAGTTCAGTATCAAATCTGAGCCATGCCTACCTTAAATTGCATTAAAATGACTTACATTTTGCTCTGGACTTCTCAGGAAAATACAGATTACTGTCAAGCAATTCTGGGTGGCTATTTGCACAGTGTCCCATTGTGCCACATGACACTGCTGCCCCTGGCAGAAAATCACTCCCTCTGAAGTCACAACAAGACACCCGGACATGTGATCCATGATGGGCACTTTGTTTTCAACTTCAGAGGGAGTGATGCATGGCAGCACCAAGTAACACAGTGGCACATGTGTAAATCACCATCCAGCATTCCTCCAAAATGCAGAGGTAACAGGGAGAATTTGGGGCAACTCCAGGGCCAGAATATTCTGGGAGCAGCCCAGAGTATTGTGGCCACTGTAGACCCACCCTAAGATAGTTTTGGAACAAAAAGGAGGTGGAGAGAAGAGGTAGAGTGATCCCTAAGAACAGCTGTCTAAGAGAGGTTAAGACAGGTGGATAAACTGTTTACCAGGTTGATAAGACTCTTTAAACACTGAGCATTGTTGCATTTCCAACACAAAACTCCCACCAACTTCTATAGATAAAAGCCACATCTATTCCTGTGTAGAATAATTTTCTGAAACACCAAGTGCAAAAAACAGGCGAATCTGCATGGAAATCTTGCTCTGGCTTTTTCCTTTCCAAGTGTTTAGAAACACTTTTCTCTCCCCATTAATAAATAAAAGCATTTTCCCCTATCTCTACTGATGCAATCACTGGAAGAAGGTGAAGGCAGCTGAAAGTGAGAGAAGTATATAAGTGAAAGAGATCCTGAGACATCATTGAAAAGAGAGTGTCCTCACAGTGTCCCCATGTTCATTTTGTGCTTACTTCATTTCATCTTCCCCTAACCATTTTCTAAAACCATTTTCAAAGGCCCTAGACATGCAAAGTATGAATGTTTGTTCCCTTTATCATTTTTATTGACTCCCCCAGCACAAGATTTTATATTAAAGAAAAGATCCTACTAGCCTAAAGCCTTCCTGACAAATAAAACTGCATCACAACTGATTCTTTAATAAGTATCTGCACAGCTACACAACCTGGTTACCCGCACTGTTGACTTTGTAGTCCAGCAGCAATAATGATCTGCATACTGAAAATAGCTACTTATTATGCCTTAAGTTAAGCTAAACATGCCTGGTTGCCTCACAGTTATTTTTTTGTTTATTGATATTGCATTATGTTAGGAAGAACTTTTAGGAAGAACTTCTTGTCAGTAAGAGCTGTGTGAAAGCATAACACATTGCCTTTGAGAATGGTGGAGTCTCCTTTTTTGGAGGTGCTTAAACCGAGGCTAGTTGGCCATCTGTTGGAAGTGCTTTGGTTGTCTATTCCTCCATGACAGGGGATTAAATGGCCTTTGTGGTCTCTTCCAACTCTATGATTCTACATTGAAATTCGGCACTGCCTGAAACTGAAAGGACAGAGACTAATATCTAATCATCTGCTATCCATACATCATTTTTATTTTTTGTTTTTCTCCAATCCAAAACAGTGAAACAGTAAAGTGCACAATGTAAACACATACCTGGCATAGCAAGGGTTGATGAAAGTGCTGATATGTTATTATCATCAAGCTCTGCATCTGCAGTGAAGTAGTTTATCTTCCTACCATTGGAAGAATGGGTATTAAAGCCATCCAGTTATCAAAAAAGAAAATAGCAGTTCTGATGATTGGAAGATTGGAAGGTTGGCAGTTCGAGGCCCAAGTGCTGCATGATGGGGTGAGCTCCCATCACTAGGCCCAGCTTCTGCCAGCCTAGCAGTTTGAAAGCATGCAAATGCAAGTAGATATCATTTAAGTGGGAAGATAACAGCATTCAGTGCATGCTGGCCATATGACCACCAGAGCAGTCAGGGACGTAGCCGGGGGGGGGGGGTGGTTGGGGGGTGGACCCCCCCCCCCCCCCTCCCAAAAAGAAACGGGGTGTGCGGCGGTGCCGCCGGGCTCAAGCCCCATTATAATGGTAGCCCTTAGTCGGGCCCCCCCCCCTTCCTAAAATCCTGGCTACGTCCCTGATTGGACAATGCTAGCTCTTCAGCTTAGAAATGGAGATGCACACCGCCCCCTGCAGTTGGTTCCAACTAGACATTCATGTCAAGGGACTACCTTTACCTTTTACACTATCCCGATTTGGCAAGGACAGTGCCAATTAATCACCCATCATCCCACTTTTTCAGCTGCTTTTAAAATGTCCAAGTTTCTCTCTCCTTTTCCCACTTTCCCTTTTTGTCATCAGCATGCTTCAGTTGCTGCAAACTGTGTTCAAAATGCAAAAGTAGTTTGCATTCAGTTAACTCAGTGGGGAGGAGGAGGAGAAGAGAGGAGAGGGCAGAATCTTCCCCTTCCCTTTGGGCGCTAACAAAAGCAAACTGCTGCAGCATCTCCTAGCTTGTGCATTCTTCCTCTTTCCTTCTTGCCCACACTCTGATGTTGCTTGGTCAGATACATCCTGCTTTTCGTCTGTGGAATATTGCAGGATAAGAAAGAGATCCATTTTCCACATGAAATCTTCACCAGCTCCCTGTTGGTCTCTGAGCATATTTAATAACTCAGACTATTCAGATTCTGTGGGTAACTCTCTCTCCCCATCTCTCTTGTTCTTTCTTTCTTTCTTTCTTTCTAGATCTTATAGTACAAAGCTTGTTCGCTACCTTTCTAGGGAATTTTTCACAAGCTAGAAAGAAGCAAGGGAAAAAATGAGCAGGTGCTGATTCATCTTTCCCTACTTCTTTTGTTATGCATGGAATGGCTCTTGCAGATATCACCCACAGAGATCTCTGCAAGTTCCAGACGGATCCTAACATTCTCATTAAATCACATCACAGGACTGGATAAACTGCCATTTTCTTTTGTTGTTGCTGTTGATGCTGTTGTAAAAATGGCTGGAAGGTAGAAGTAGGCTTGGGAGTTTGCTTTTGAAAAGTAATTAGCTGACATTATTGTTGAAGACACACAGCCAACCAAATTGTTTCTGTTATACTTGCTATTTTGATTTTTAACAATGTTTTTATTTTCTTAAAGTAAGTAAATTAAACTAAACTAAAAGTTGTTTTAGTTACATTTAAAAAAATATTATACACTTCTAACACAACCCACACCTAAGCAGTAAGGACAGATTCATTGTAGCAATAAAAGGAGTGAAATGGTAATATAACAGTTACAGATATGCAGCAAAAGACGTTATGTTATTAAATGACACTCATAACTGAGTTACGCCTTAGTTATTGTTAAAAAGGAACTAATTTGTAATTATCTCTTTTGGTAAGTATTTGATAAATTAGTTTTTTGTGGGTTTTTAGGACTATGTGATCATGTTCTAGAAGAGATTGTTCCTGACGTTTCACCAGCATTTGTGGCTGGCATCTTCAGAGAATGGTGGCATGGAACAGAGTTGGGGGTGTATACACACACACACACACACACACACACACACACTGTGTGATCCTGGGTAGGGGGTAGGGATCTCCATGTTAATCTGTGTATTCTGTTATTGATGGCAAAGCCTCAGGGTGGGAGGATATGCAAAGAAGATTAGTGTCTGCTTAATTAGTGATTATTGTCTGCTCAGAAAGCCCCTGACCCTGGGTGGTTTCTCATTTGCATTTGCTGAGTCCTGATTTTGCTGTTTTTCAGGATTGGTAGCCAAACTTTGTTCATTTTAAGGGTTTCTTCTTTCCTGTTGAAGTTGTCCAGGTGTTTGCGGGTTTCAATGGCTTCCTTGTGCATTCTGACATGATAGTTCTTGCCATGGTTCAAAATTTCAGTGTTTTCAAACAACATTTTATGGCCAGGATGGTTTATAATGTGTTCTGCTACTGTAGATTTTTCTGGCTGACTCTCGTGTGTCTCATGTTCCTTGATTTGTGTTTGAACACTGCATTTGCCATCAACAACAGAACAATACACAGATTAATATGGACATCACTCCTCCCCACCTACTGTGTGTGTGTGTGTGTACACACCCAACTTTCTTCTATGCCAGCATTCTCTGAAGATGTCAGTCACAGATGCTGCTGAAATGTCAGGAATAAACTCTTCAAATAAAATGTGAATGATGTTCAGAACCTCATTCAGATGTCAGAGTGAATAGGACGCACATGCAAACAGCTGCCCAATAACAGAATGAAGGGTCCCAGAAAATGGGAAAGGGCAGGGCAGGGCAGGGCCAGGATACTCTGCACTGTTCCTGGAGTATCCTGGCCCATGCAGACAGGACCTCAGAGTCACTACAGCCTGTGCTAATACAGCTAGCCTATCTTATATGGCTGTTGCAAGGATCAACATGCATATGTCTGTAAGCTGTTGAATAAATGTTATAAACATAACTACTGTTTGTTGTTAAAAATAAAAGTTCCCCAAGAATGATTAAAAGACCAAGAAGAAATTCAAATCCAATGTAGCTGAAAGCAACAAGCAATTGAAGCTGTTGCTAATTTGCTAAAGCTGCAGAAAAAATACATCAAGGTATTGAATGATTCTAATTCTGTTGCCTTTGAAGATATCCAACTGACATTTTACATGATGAATTTAGAGTTAATCATTGTAACTGATTTTTCAACTTCCTATTAGTTTTGTGTTTGGTGTGCAAATTTTTTCCTCAGTAAATCTTGTCCTTCATACTGTGACATGTTAGCAAAGATATAGCCACAAGCAGTGAAGTTTCAATATGACATTTGGAAGCTGGAGCAATAGCATACGAATACCTGTAACAGGGAAACCTTCATCTGTCCCAGGGTTCTTTCTTCCAAAAAACATCCAGTTGTTACTTCCATTTTCAGTTGTCCCAAATTTACAGACAATAAGTAGACTAAACTCTGCTTTTCCTTCCTATACTCAATGATATAGACTAGCTAGAAGGATATCATCTGCCACCTCCCTCAGTCCTCCTGATTCTCTCTGAATTTGCTTGCTATCATCAAACAAACTGGGACAGCGGAATCATCCCAAAAACAATATATTTATTATAAATTATCTCTGTTGTAATGCACAGCATCTGAGATTGCCTTGTTCTTCAATAAGCAACTAAGACCCTTTAGATCAAAGATGGGCAACTGTGAAAAACTAGGGGGCTGCACCAGCTTCCTGAAAGACCTTTGAAGGCCACACATCCACCATGCCCATTTGTGAAAATCATTGGTCCCAAATCCTCCCCCCCCCCCAAAAAAAAAAAAAAAACTCCACCATGTTTTTAGACCATTCTGGGCCATTTTACACCCAGGAAAGTCATTTTAAAAAATAGTGGATGGAGCTTATCCCATTAACAAATAAGCTGGCTTACCTCTTCCAGCTTGAATTCAGGATCTGGGATGCCCCCAGATGTTATCATACCTAAATCGCCACCTACCCAACAGGGATGCTGCCGCCCAGATGCATCCCGGGTTGAAGCCTCGCTCAGCCAACACTTTTTCAAAGTCAGGGAGCTTCTGACTTCAAACATTGCATCCACACGGTGACATCCTGGCTAGATAGGTGGCAATTTAGGTATCATCATCCAGGAGCATCCCAAATCTTGAATTCAAGCTGGAAGAGGTAAGCCAGCTTATTTATTAATGGGATGAGCTCCAGTGTCACTTCTTCCACACCTTCAACTGGCGGTCCAAAACATCATGAAAATTCCTCACAAAGACCCATGAGGACATTTAGAAGCGATAAACAGTTTGAAATGTTTGACTCTTGAGGGGGGCATGAGGCCTTCAGATGTAGTGGAAAAAACCCCTCCACACTTCATATGCACATTTGGGTGCATTTTATAGAAATATTTTGGTACTGGGGAGGGGGGGTTAAAAAGATTTCTGGGGCCTGTGGGCTATTCATTGCACACCATGCTTTAGATTTTGAGAAACACAAACTCCAGATGGAGTTGAAAACTATAAGAAGTATGAATTAGCACACCTGCCAGTATTTGAAGACTATTGGGTGCATGGCTATACATGAACCTCTGAATTTCAAGACATACTCCTGTGATGCTCACCTTATGTGTGTTCACTAGTGGAGTCCTGATTTTGTGTGAGGACAGATGAATTAAGGCTCCCCTCTCTCCAGTCCATGCTAGTTTTGTCTGTATTCAATTATAACTGAAAACTTTTCTTTTATTCAGTTCAGTTTGCAGCTCAGCCATAAAACCCACTGGGTGACCTTGGATATGTCACATGCTCTCAGCCTCAATGAAAGGCAATGGCAAACATCCTCTGAACATATCTTGCCAAGAAAACCTCATGATAGGGTCACCATAAGTGAGAAATGATTTGAAGGCACACACCACCAACAACAACAAGCTGCCTTCAGTTTCAGAATTAGGAAAAGGGGGGATATAAATGAAGAGAGGAGTAGTAGTCTGTTTTTACTCATTTCCAAATTAATCTACACTTTGAAAAAATGTTTTTAAAATATTTGTATTCATATATCATTTATACAATATTTTCTCAGAAAAAATACATTTGTAATAACACAGGCCTATGCTTGTTTACTCAAAGGTAAGTCCATTTGAGTTCAAAGGTGTCTTTTTCTTAAAGGTCTGCTTAGAATTTGATCTCAGGACTGAAATCATATAAACATTTATTAGAAGTAATCACTGCTGAGTTCATTGGGATGTATGTCTAAACAGTCATGGATAGCATTGTTCTGTAAATGTATTTTCTCTCATGGTTTACATTTCTAAATGAATTTCCCATTAAACACAAATTTTATATGCACACTCTTTCCATGATTTCCAGATCTTTCACCACTTTGATCACCCTCCAGCTTGTCAACATCCTTCTTGAATTGTGGTGGCCAGAACTGGACACAGTATTCCAGGTGAGGTCTCAATTCAGACACTATACTCCTATTGATGCAGCCTATAATTGCATTGGTTTTCTTACCTATTGCTGCTATAGCTATTGCTACTGCTACAGTCATTTTCAGTTCTGATCCTGCCCTCTGGCTCCCCGTTCTAATTTAGTGTCATCTGCAGATTTGATAAGCATACTCTCTATTCCATTATCCAAGTCATTGATAAACATGTTAAATTAGTGCACACAGCTGTACATGTGAGATAGAAACAGACTTTTTTGTCCATCTACCCCAGTAATTTCCTCTCATTAGTTCTTTGGAAGTTTTCCTGTCAGCTGCTACTGGACACTTTTAACTAGAAAATGCCACTAAGCAGAGAGGAATACCAGGACTGAATGTACATGCAGTAAATCAATTTAACCTGAAATTTAAACATCTAGACTGTATGAGAATGGAAAAATGGACTCCAGTGTATTCAGGCATGCTTGTGGTGCTGAGGCAGGGTCACTAACTTTTTTTCTTCATCATATTTTGGCAGTATGAACAGCTATATGGCTGGTAGGAACAACCAAGCTTTTGTTCATCCAGAGTGCAGATGGTTGAATTTGGCTACTGCAGATAGTTGAGAATTCATTATGGTTAATTCTTCAAAAAAAAAAAAATTCACAAGAAAGATTGTGAAATTTTAAAAAAACTGAATGTGGAAGAAATTAAAAATGAAAGATCATTTCTTTTCAATAATATACCTAAGTTTTGTTTATTTTACCCAGTACTCTCAGTGAAATTGCAGCTGATTAGCATTCCTTCCTTTGTACTGAATTGCCTTTTAGATATGCTTCTTCTCCAGCCTTACAAGATCAATTGTTTTTATGCATTGATAACTTGTTTTGTTGTAGATTCAGAGTAAATGTGATGTGTGTGTGTGTGTGTGTGTGTGTTAGAAAAACATTGCAACTGAGTGACTGAAATGATTTGCTAGTGTGGCTGTCTTGCTCTTCCTTTGTCAACATTGAATATTTTAAGTTTTTTACGCTGGAATTTTTTTTAAAGTAGTATGGATAGCATTGCTGATTCTACATCATTTCTCTTTTTAAGATTATTTATTCCTTTGGCTGGAGGAAGTGGCAGTGTTTTTCTCTGACATCTTACCCAGGGGTGAGATGGTTTTAGCATCACAATCTACATCTAAATATTCAGTGCTAAGCTTTCTCCTGCAGAGTAAAACTGTGATACGCACCAGGAAGGGAACTATATGTACACTAATAGGCACTGTTGGGATGTTTATCTAAATGTAAATGGTGGGGGAAAGAATAATGCTTTCTAGTCTTTTATCATTGTCCACATGTTTAGCATAACATCTCAAAGATGCTACATGTACAGCCAACTGTGTGTAGCAAACAGTACCTACACTATGAGTAAACTTAATGACCCCTCTATTTACATTCCAACAAAGATTTCTATACCCATTAATATACAACAGTATTATTTATTCATACTGAAGTGGGATCTCAAACAGAAACTTTGCATTAAGAAGAAATTCACTCTCCCTGAATGATTAGGTAACGCTAGAGGGAGGCGACAATTCCATGATGCTGAGGAAGTATGCCAGCCTTTCATACACATGCGCTTCCTCAACGATCCAGGGACAATTGAGATGGTAAACCCTAGTGTGATAATCTTCTTCATAGTTAAGAAAAGTTGTTCATGGATGTTTTGTATGTTTCTAATTTTAATCCTTTAAAATACAAATTATGATGGTGGTGGTGGTGGTGGCATTCAAATTCTAAAGCCTCTCATGTTCCTGTAGCCTAGGATGATAATCCTCAACCATCAAAGACGCTAAACCACCAGGATCTGAAAAGGCTGTGTTAGCTTTCCTTGAAAAGCACAGCTGTGACAAGCAACACAAATTGAGAAATCAAAAGATGAAGGAGAAGAATGTAAGGAAGGAGAGGACAAAATAATGCTACCTTTCAAACAGTCTCAAAGGTGCTACAATTTTGCATACTGATACTTTTGCCCAATATGGAACATTTGCATTCAGTTGAAGACTGCAGAAGCAGAGTTGTACATTGTGCACAAACATTATGTACCTAT
This sequence comes from Sceloporus undulatus, assembly GCF_019175285.1. Classification (NCBI taxonomy): domain Eukaryota; kingdom Metazoa; phylum Chordata; class Lepidosauria; order Squamata; family Phrynosomatidae; genus Sceloporus; species Sceloporus undulatus. The sequence goes on from NC_056525.1 coordinate 229,841,469, forward strand.
GCATGAGATTGAAATTTCAATTGCACATTTAGGTGTGCATTCAGGTGTGTGCTTTTTGCCATTTAAAAGAAAGTCTGTGGAACACAACCAACACAGAACACTACAATATGGAGATTTATTTTATACAAGTCTGATGTTGGATCTGAGCCAATGACATTCATGATCTGTGTTAGTAAAGAGGCTACCACTTCTGATGAATTCATTGATCATAAACAAAAATCAAGGTTGTATCTTGATTGATTGATTGATTGACTGATTGATTAAGTTTTGATCAGAGTTCCAACTCAGTGACACAAGAAGTTTCAGTTTCATACCCAAAATAGTGAATAAGTGAATACATAATTTTTACTCCTCTAAACGGGGGAAGTTTTTTCCTTTCCACACCATGCTGATCACAACACATGGCACAGCACAGACTGAAATTCTCTGTTTTTATGACCCCACTATAACCGTATAACACAACACTGATTTAAAGAAATCCTAGTTCACTACTTTGCTTCTCTTCCCCGCCCTTCCTTTTTGGTGCTTGGAACTCAAATAATTAATAGACATAAGGAAGAGGCACAGCACTCTGTGAACAGAAGGTCCTTGCATAAGGCACTTCTAAACAGTTAGAAGCCTTCTATCTCAGATAATGGAGATCATTAATATACAAAGTGGAAAAGAATAAACCATTCAAGGAGCTGTGACTAATCAGAGATAAGTCACCCTGGATTACCATGCTGAACAGTACAAGTAGAAATGTTATGTAGCCTAATTCCTTATGTGATCAGAGTCTCCAGTGTGTTTTCTCCTTTGCTTGCTATCTAATTCTTAGGGCGAAACTAAATATGGCAGCAACTGTTCTTTAAACTGGAATCTGCTGCACTCAGGACTAAAAAAGAAGATTCAGGAATAGGGCATACACAGGGGAAAGGAGATGAATGATCTCTGATTACTATTGGGTTATATATGTGTGGAACCGTTATCTGCCAGCCATTTGTGGCCTTCCCAAAACATCTTGATCTCTCCAAGACCAGAAGAAGATAGAGGAGAAGGAGCTGAAAAATTGCCTTTAGAAGTTTCTCCAAGGAACAAATCTGGTTTTGTTGTGTAGGGAGGTGACATTCATAAATCTACAAAAGCTAATGTTACAACTTCTTTGGCTTAATTAGTCTCAAAGATGCTACAAAATCCCTTTGCATAATCATTACCGTGTTATTGTTTTTTTCAGAAAGGACAGATGTGGGCCATAGGGATAGTGATACAAATTGAACTCCCAACCCTCCACAGTTGTTCAACCCGCATGTCAAAGGATGTGACATCATTCCCACTATGGATGCCTGAGGGGGATTATAGCTACTGTACAAGAGGAGAACAGGGTTCAAGGAGTTAAGCAATCCACAGTTGGGTTTATGATTTATTGCTTCATTTTTGTTACAAAAATTGGGACAATCCAAGTTTACATCATCATCATCACCTCTTGTGGCCTAATAGGTAGGTTTCATTTCTAGTATAACCTTTTTAGAATAAGGCCTTGGATTACATACCTTTGTAGATGAAATTTTGGACACGTGGTCAAGCAATGTCAGAGTGTAATCAAAAAGATGTGGCCAGGCAACAAGAGGGCAAAAATTATTAATAAGGAAAGATACAAAACTACTCTTTTAAGCAGCAAAATATTGGAATTTATGTAATGAATTTAGGGGAAAAAACAAAAAATAAATAAATACAAAACTCTCTGTGTACCTGTTTGTAACACAGCATGATTAAAAATAAATATACTGTCATTCTAAAGTCCAACTTCCTATATCAAGGCGGCTAAAAATATATCTTTTTCTCAGATTCACTGTATGAATTCTGTTCATATCCACTCCCTCTACCCAATATGTATTAGAGAACAAATCCAACACCAACTTCCACATAACACATTCATGAGGTCACCTTGAGCCAATTGTAATTTTCCAGCCTAACCTACTTTATAGGGTTTGTTTTGGATTAAAAGTCGGGTGGGGAAAATAATATGAATACTTTTAACTTCAGGAGATAAATGGGATGTAATTACCCTAGTTGACAAAAACAGTTTTGTTTTGATTTTTAAAGTAAGGGAGGAAGGAAGGAAGGAAGGAAGGAAGGAAGGAGCCCTGGTGCTGCAGTGGTTAAATAATATTATTGCAGCCACAATGTTCTGAGTTCAATCCTTGGTAGGATTCCAGGGTCCACTCAACCTTCCATCCTTTGGTCAATAAAATGAGTGCCCAGCTTATTGTAAAGAGTTTAGGGAGTCCTAGTTCACTTATAAGTGGTATAGAAATATAGTAATTGGTATTCCTATTGCTATAAGGAAAGAAGGGGGGGGGAGAGAAAAGAATGTGATCTGCACATCACAAAGAATGTAAGCTAAAAATGGAGCCCAATAAATATTTACATAGGAATAAACTACTAAAAAACTTAGATTTTGTTTCAGTAAACTTGCATAAGATTACATTACTTTTGGAAGGCTACAATTTATTTTTCTTCCTTCTGTCCTAAATAATGTATTAAAACCAACAAACATGACCATTTCACTATATATCCCTAATTACAAGTTTTGCAAGATTCTCTGATCCTAAAGCTTGGTAAATATAGATTTTTTTTTTCCTTTTTCTTTTGAAAGCGTTTGCCTTCAACCCAGAATTTTCTAACATATCTTTGCAGCTTTTACTCTTAAACTGGTGTAGTGGAGGGGTGGTTATAGTAGACATCTTTATTTTTGCTTAAGAGAGTCTTACCATGGTATCCTTCTGGGGCACCTGGCAGAGGTGGGAATCGGGGGCACTACGCTCCAGTGGTTCCGGTCCTACCTCTCTGGGAGGTCCCAGATGGTGCAGCTGGGAGACGTGTGCTCCGATGAGAGGGCCCTTAAAACTGGGGTCCCTCAAGGAGCCATTCTGTCTCCCATGCTATTTAACATTTACATGAAACCTCTGGGAGAGATCATCCGGAGACATGGGGCGCAGGGTTATCAGTACGCTGATGACACCCAAATCATTTTCTCTATGTCTCCGACTGATGCAGTGACTGAGGATGGCGTCTCTCCTCTCGTGGCGTGCCTGGAGTCAGTAATGGGCTGGATGAGGGAAAACCGACTCAAGCTGAATCCAGAGAAAACGGAGGTACTTGTGATAGGTTCCCCTGGTCCAGGAATGGCGGTGGTTCCACCTGTCCTGAACAGGGTCACGCTCCCTGTGAAGGACTCCGTGCGCAGTCTGGGGGTGCTTCTTGACTCGTCGCTTCACCTGAGTGCTCAGGTGAATGCGACGGTCAAGAACACCTGTTATCAGCTTCGGCTTATTCGCCAGCTGCGCCCATACCTGGCCCAGAGGGACCTTGAAACTGTGGTACACGCTCTGGTAACCTCGAGATTGGACTTCTGCAATGCACTCTACATGGGGCAACCCTTATACCAAACCTGGAAGCTACAATTGGTACAGAATATGGCAGCCAGGCTGGTCACTGGTACTTCCAGGGCCAGCCATATTACACCGGTGCTAAAAGATCTGCATTGGCTGCCTATTCGCTTCCGGGCACAATATAAGGTGTTGGTGATTACCTATAAAGCCCTAAAAGGCTTGGGCCCAGGATACCTGAAGGACCGCCTCTCCCCATACATTCCGTCCCGCACCCTCAGAACATCTGGGCAGCAACTACTTAGGGTTCCAGGGGCTAGGCTTACCTCCACTACGAGGAAGTCATTTTCCATCATCGCCCCGGCCCTTTGGAACACGCTGCCCACAGAGCTCCGCTCGGCCACCTCCCTGGCCCAATTTAGAAGGGATTTAAAAACCTTCCTTTTCCATGCAGCATTCCCCGATTAAAGTCCTAATAGGCCTCCCTTCCTCTTTAATGGCAAGGAGACTGGCTACGGGGTTTTTTATTCTGTTTTTATTGTATTTGTATGTATGCTTTGTTTATTGTATTGTTTTTATCATGCTGTTAACCGCCCTGATCTTTGGAAGGGCGGTATAAAAATAAAAATTTTATTTATTATTATTATTACATGTTTTCCTGTGTGTTTATATATTAACTGTATTTTATTTACTGAGTTTTATAATATTTTATTTATATTTTTGCCTTTGCTTTCATGGTAGTCAAACTGTTACCACACCCTTCTCTTATTTCTCCTTCCCCTTCTCCTTCATCTACCAGGTTGGTCAAACTAGCATTTTGGATCATCAATAATTTGGATTAAACCTAGGAATCTAGGAAGAGAGAGGTATCAATGGACAATGTGGTACATCCACCCAGTGTCAGTTTTTGTAATTGTGCTATGGTGATTCTATCTATGGTGATTTCCTTCATATGATTTGTCAGTTAATCTGGAATTGCTTCTCAAGCACCTATCACATAAGAATGAAAAATCACTTTTTTTCCTCTTCACATTTGAGACAACAATATGAGCAAAGTACACAAATATCATAAATTGTTTAAATTGTAAATTGCTAAATAATTTACTACAATAACAACAATTGCAGTTGCTTTGACGTATGGATTTTAAAAATGAGATGCATTAGATAGGTTGTTTGCATTATTTTTAAATTAACCATCAAGTTCTTCCTTTTGCTAAACAAAAGGAGAAGACAGTACTTATGCACAGAGGAATTTCTGAGCAAATTACTGGAGATTCAATGAAAAGAAAAATACTCCTTGTCTCATTATCTTGCTGGAGAAGAAAACTCTTACATAGCCTAGTGATTTCACAGCCTCTCTGAGGATGAGAACATTACAAATATTCTTCCCATTCCTAATCTCTTCACTTGGAATCATCTTCATTCCATTTGTAGACTCTAGTTAAAGCTACAGGAGGAAAATCCAAACTATAATTTCCATGTAAACTAAGCAAAAGCAAATGCATATGAACCAGGCACAGCAAAAAGAAAAAGAAAAAATCTGATTTTAGAGATCTGTTCTGTTTCATACAAGCACATGCCAAGAAAGACATACAAAGAGTTCACTTTCTCCATCAAAGGATTTTCAAATGCCACTAACTGATTAAAAGCAGACGAGTAATCCCAATTCACATAGATTTGGGGTTGGGGTAAAGAATTGGGATAGATCAGAGGGCTTTGAGATGCTACTTAGCAAATCCTCTCTCCTCTGAATCCAAAAGCCAAATCCTGCTACTTCCACTTACTCATAATTAATTTCTGGCTATATCAGAGATGAAGAACTGCAGTTCATGCAAGAACCAATTTCCTGAACCTGGGTCACGTAGATTGCCAAAAATATCCCCGCAGCACAAATAATGGTAAGAAATCCATTTCTGATTTAGATCCCACTACTACTATTGTTAATAATAATAATAATAAAATTTATTTGTATTTTCCCACCTCTCCCAGGTGGATTGAGGCAGGACCACAACCTAATTTAAGAAACAATACAGAATAACACACAATTTGATAAAATACATAACAATTTGCTATTAAAAACAAGATATCACAGGCGACACTGGAGTTCAGGAGGTGGATTTGTGTCTTACTCACTAATATTAAACAATGCAAGATAGTCTTGCACTCTTTTAAAAAGGTGAATGGCAATACTCAAATATTCCCAGCAACAAGCCCCTTTTTGCCCCCCTAAAAAGTGATCTGGACAGTTGTTAGATCAAGGGCCTTAAAAACAACCTGTAGGGCATACATACTGTACCAGGGACACACTTTTCCAACCACAGACTAAATCCATTTTTAATCACAACTGCAGCTTGTTGCTGTTGTTAACTGCCCTCAAGCCAACCTCGACTCATGGCAACCCTGTGGATGAGATATCTAAAAAAAAAACAACCAAAGCCCATGTCCTCCTTTACTCTTCTATGGTCCTGCACATTCAGGCCTGTGACTTCCCCAATTTAGTCTATCCATCTGGTGTGATCCTCTCTGCTACCCAATACCTTTTCTTAGCATTATTGTCTTTTCTCATGTGTGACCAAAGTACAATAGCCTAAATTTGATCATCTTGGAAACTTCAAGCCTGATCTTTTCAAGGACCCATTTCTTTGACTTTTTGGCTCCCCATGGTATACCCAGCACTCTTCCCCAGCACCACATCTCAAATGAATTGGTATTCTTCTTATTGGCTTTCTTCGCCAACTCTTACATCCATACATGGTGATGGGTAACATGTGGGTGTGCCATACGTGGCTTCCGGTGTATGCCAGAAGAAGCCTTGGCATGCCTTGAAGAAGTAAAGGGGCGCACGCCGTGGGCACAAGCCCCATTACTTCTAATGGGGCTCCAGCATACACTTTTTTTTTCTTTATGCGGGGGAGGGGGGTTGGAACGGATCCCCTGTGTAAAGAAAGGGTGCACTGTACAATGGCTTGAACGATTCTGACTTTCATGCTCAGTTGTATATCTTTACTCTTTAAGATCTTGTATAGTTCTTTCATAGCTGCCCTTTCATTACTATTCTACTTCTGTTTTCTTAGCTGCAGTCACCATTTTGATCAATGTTTGAATCTAGGTATGGGAACTCTTTTATTATTGCAATTTCCTTATTGTCTAGGTTGAATTTATGTAGACCCTCCATGGTCATTATTTTTGTACCTACAGTAGACCCACTGAAATAAATGAGGATCATTATTCATGATTTACATCCATTTCATGTAATTCATTGGGTCTAAGATACTTGGGAATATTCTTGATTTAGCTCTTCAGTTGTATTTAATAAAATATTAAAATACATACATACCCAAGGAGGGAAAAAAAGATTTCCCCCTTTCACTTCACTACATGGTGTGTGCCATGCCATCTATTCCTTTTATTACTGAGAAAGAAAGAAAGAAAGAAATTATGTGCTAATGTGGGGGCCAACAAGCATGACTTGGAAAGATGGGAAGAGTACTTAGTACTGGGGGCAGTGAAGAAACCACAAAATCATTTCTGGCTTAGATTTTGATCTGAGACAAAGAAGAATTCTAGGGATTTAAAGGTTCACCTTTGACATGATATAAGGTCTTTTATGAGTCTTCAACATTCATTAGTAACCTCACTAGCATCCCTAAACTGTATGCGTTTTACTTTCTTGGTATCAGGGGAATGAACTGCACTATGACAATCTACCATCAATTAACTGGTAGGGCACAGATTTATCAGGGGAAGCTGCCACAATAAATATAACAGATTTTAACAAATTTTTGAAAAAAATATTATTAGTAAAGCAATAGTTGTAATAGAATACCATACTGTACTCAGACAATAGCTGCCTACAGATTACAAACACTTACACTTCTCAACAATGCCAAAGCTATGTGAAATATAAATTGCCCCTCAAAAGAACAGAGATATTCACTTTCTCACATTATATTAAATTAATAGTCTTGGAAATAACCCAAGGAAGACAATTTCCTTTCTGTTCATGAAGGTGAAAAGGGTATGTTCAGTGAAAATTGCTTTGGATTTAGCTTTCATTTCTTGGTTTAGAAAATTGTTTTACAGGATTCACAACACCTTGACTTTTGTATTGCTGGAATATAAGTAAGGGAGAAATATCAGTGAACCATATAAAGAAAAGTAAATTGCAGGGGTGGATTTTTTTTAATGATTCCCCCCCCCCCCAAATGCTAGCAATCCATTTATCAGAATCAACAATGATAGCTATAAAAATGTGCATATAATCACATATCCTATGGAATCAATAGCGTACTGATTATACATATATATTTTATAATGGTCATGGTTGGCTCTGATAATGGAATGCCAGCATTTGAAATAGTACACAGTCTGAAGCAGATAAACAAAATAGGACCTGTACTATTGCAATAGGAGTTTCACTGTAGAGTGAAAACTAGCACTGCAAGCAATACAAAAGCAATTCCTAATGGCATTCTTCTGTTGCCGACAGAGTGGAGTATGTATAACCCTGTTCATTCCCACCAGCTCTTGAGTTATCCTTCAGCAAGCCCAGTCCCAACAGCTATACATATACAGACTTCCACACAATCTGGAGCCCTGCTATTTGTATCTCAGCTAGTGGCTTCCGAGTCAGTGAAGCAGTGAATCCCCCCTGGGTTTTAGTCTAAACTATAAAATTGCTGTCCAAGGTAGCTCAGTTGGATCTTTTCAAACTAAACCTCAAAAGAGATTCACTATGACATGGGAGTTGTCAATCATTACAGATGTCTCTTCCTATGTATGTTCCAGTTATAAATATAGATTTCAGGGAATGACATATTCTGGGTGGTGGAGTAATCTTAGATAAAAGCTCTAGAGGTAGGAATAGTTAGCACAGCCCATTCTCCTCTCATGAACATTCAAGTGGTTCAAGTGAATCTATCATACATGTGTATCCTATTGCAAAGATTGCCTCCCCCCCCCCATCCCATATCAGCTCCTCTGTGTACCATTGCTCACCCTTTCAACATCTTGTCTATGGCAAGTAGAAACATGGATCAGGACTTTTTGTTTGGAGTGTATTTCACAGTAGTGTAATTCACAAGCAGAATGACCAGTACTCAATAGTAGATGCTTTTATCTGGTTTAATTTTTATGATTGTTTAATCTCATTTTAACTTTAGTATCTTGGGTATTCTTAATTATATGTTTTTTTATTTTGTTGTAAGTTGCTTTGAGTCTTGAATAAAGAAAAATAGAAATAGTAATAATAATAATAATAATAATAATAATAATAATAATAATTGTGAACAACAGCAGAAGGTGAACAACTAGTTCCACACTACCTCTCCACACAAATAGTCTCACATAAGCAGGCTGAGTCTCCTCTGTAAATATATATGTAGTATGTTTACTTACATAAAGTATAGATGTCATAACATTGAATGATGAAAGGTTCTGTTACATGATCTTCAAATGTGATGGAGAGAAAAAACTGCAAACTAAAAGAAGAGCAAATTCCGACTAACTGATGCAGGAAGACAAAGGGTGGAGCTAAAACCATCAAACAGGATATGACATGAACATATGCTGTGCCTAAGCTCTTGAGAAGCAAGCTAGTAACTTCTGAGTATAGGTATGCTAGTGAATAAAGGCATGCTGAGGTTGCTACCTCCTAAAATTTTTCAGTTGTGACATTTTGGTTATGACTTTCTCACAGACTTATCATACTACTTCTTTGTTTGTTTGTTTTAGCTTTGTTCAACAGACTTTAGACCACCACAGTTCAAACTACACATTACTTCAACATCTGGGACACATTTGGAAAGGACATCTCTTGTTGATTTTCTTTGGGTCTGTATTTTAAGTGGACAGTATATTATCTAGAGGCCAAATATGTTAAAAAAAATCATTTCTCTTCTAAAACACACTTTGTTCAATGTCATAATAGAAAAGACCTGAAAAACACATTTTCATAAGCAAACTTTATGCTTATGAAAGAATAAAGAGGTGTTGTGTTATGGCATTTACAAAAGTTATGGCAAGCACTTCAGATATTCTGCAATTGTTGGTAATTGCTGAAAAATTATTAGTAGCCCCAACCAGAACATACCTTTTGAATGAAGGGGATTTACACAAATATTGGCACTTTACAGACCGCCCAAAAGGGTGGCCTGCCAGCGCCGGTGTTTGCTGTGCCAGGACAATTTCTAAGAGGGGAACACTCCTCTATGTCTCAGAACTGTCTATCCAATTTTCAACCCTGAAAGTGACTTTGAGCTGGGGGGAGGGGATTCACAGAAGAGTAGAAAATGAACTTAAGCAGCTTATTTCCACTTGTACTTCAAATCAGGCCCAGCATGTTTTGGACTGTCACAGAAAGTATAGGGGAGAACTGTAAAAATCTGCTTAATGTCTATTTGGAGCATAAGTGGCAGTGCATGGCTGTTTTTAAATTCCCCTTAGTAACAATACTCCAAATCAGTAGAAAAGAAAGAAAAGTGATTTTTTCCTCAGCTCTTGCTCTAATTGCTGCATCATAACCTGCTGACTGCTCTGCAGGAGTCTGGACTGTTCAAAGGATTTAGACCAGTCTTTTTTCCTGTAACCAGAAATTCCAGAAGAATTAGCCAAAAAGGGCTTTCTTAAAATAAGGGCAGATGTTATTTGCTGCTTGTAAGGGCCTTCATTTTATCCACTCCTTCCTCGGGCTGTGAATGGTATGGAATTGTACAGCACAGCAGTAGGTTCTGAACAATCCAAAGAACATACTGTTTATTTAAAACAATTGCATGATTAGTATACAAAATACTGTGCCACAAGATGTGCTGATGACCACTGGCAGATTATGGCTTTTAAAAATATTCGGGGGGGGGGGGAGGGGGGAATAATGGTATCTTGGTTGTCAATAGTCATTAACCAGAAATAGTATACCTTTGCATTCCAAATTACGAAGCTAGACAAAGATAGGAGAGCTATTGCCTTCATTTCCCATTCGTAGATAGGATAGCTTCAATTTTTTTCTTTTTTTAGAAGAAGAACTTGCTAAAACTCATAAGCTTTTTAAAAAAACAGGATGGAAAAGAGTTGAGATTCAAACATGGAAATATAGCTGAAAGCCACCCATACACCCAGCTCTTAGTGCTTAGTTTTTAAAAGTCTGTGTTCAAATCCATATCTATCCATCTAGTTTGTGGTAGAGATGACAATTCTGGCAATTCTGCCAAGCTCAATTTTTCTCATGCTCTCATTTTTCCACTTCTAAGTCCATTCTATTCTGATTCCACTCATCTAGCTGTGATTATTTTTAGTCTTTATGAAAATTTCTAACAGCTTCCATCCCCATTTGGTATATTTTAAGTGCATTTATGCGCACTTTTGCTTGGGCATACATATTTTTTAAATATAATTTAAATGAACGAAGACATTTTGGGAAAATGTAGATTTTTAAAAGTGTGTAGTTTCTATGTGTGTTTCTGCACTGTAAGTTGAATAAATTTATACATTTCAAGGACAAACTTTATTCAAGTTTGCACACAGGTCCCAGAAATATGAATTGGGTGAATTTACAAAAAATTAGGATTGCTTGTAGTGAAATTGTTTTTCAAATTGAAATACAAACTGCACAAGTATCTCACACATCCCTAATGTACAGTGCTGTTGTGCTGAAATTGCCACTCCCTTTCTTCCCCTGATGGACTCATCATCTTCTTTGCTCCATGCTAGACAGGTGCAACATCACTCTTTTCATGCTGAAAATAGCATCAATAGTATATTGATCAGTAAACATTTCACTTAGTTCATATTTTAAAAATCAGAAATTGTTAAAGTTGGGAATTTTCTGCCCAAGCAGAATGCAAACAGCTTACAATGTTTCAAGACTTGGATGTTGGAGGAAGCAAAAACAACAGATTGAGTCTTACCTATCTACATGGTTTGAATGGAGTAAAAGTTATCTCATGTTGTCATTTCATATTAACCAGCCTGGTACATCCCAATACATACCTTTCTAATTTTGAAAGCAAGAACAATCTTAATTTGCTCCAGCAGAGCTGTTCTTGGGAGCTTGCAGTTAATTTTACAGGGATGCTGCAGTTTTGAGACTATTTCTGGACACACCAAGCTACACATAGAACAAACTTCCAGAATAGATCTGTTCTTGAAGGGTGAAAAAGACAGATGTACAGATGAAGAAAAAGAAACCATTGTGGGAGTATTTATTTATTTAATCAATCATGACTCTGTAAAGTATCTAATGTTGCATAATCACCGGGGCAGTGGCCTGTTCAAATGGAATGGGATTCAAGGGCTATGTTTCAGATAAGCATAAGTGCCATCTTCAGCATCAAAATCTCACTCTCTGTCTTCCCCACTCAGAAACCCCACAAGCACACACACAAGCAACAAAGCAGGACAAAAACTATCCAGAACCAAAACTGGAAGTGAAATCACATCATTTCCAGTTTGGATACAACAACACATTGCAGCCCACACCAAGTGCTGTCAATGGCCCCACCTAAGCATCACAACAATTGTTATCATTGTCGTTAGTATTATTATTTCTCTTTTTGAATATCAAAGTTATTGGAGATGATCATTTACAGCTTTGTGTTCAGGGTTTACAATTTTCAGATTGATTTCAAATCCTATGATATATAATCTATTAGCAAAATGTCTGGCATTATGGTGAGCCTAGGAGAAGAAACTAGTGTACATTTATTTAGAACATTTTTAGTCCAACCCACTGGATTCCTGGGCAGTGAGCAATATAAATAATAAATTGTTTTTTAAATTACAAAAATGCAATAAAGCTATTATATAACAGCTATTTTTTTAAAAAAAAAATACAGACTGAAATTCTGCATTGAAGAGATGTAAAACAACTTTACACTCTTGTGGGGTACACATAGGTTGTGCTATGCCACATTGTTAACGAATTGTAATGTTGCAGAACAAAATACACATTATGCACTGGTGTGATATGCACAATGTGCAACCTTACACTACTATGTAGCAGTAAGAATTAACATTCTGGAATCCACATTGTCCATTAACTGGTGCTTCAGGAGCTGTCTCATGTGTAACATAGGAGGCACATCAGGCCACCTTGGCTATGATTGACAAAGTCAAATACAAGAGTAAAGTTGGATCAGCAAGCTCCAAATCTTTTCTTTCAGAAGTGTGCAATGCCATCCAAAACTGCCTGAATCAGATTTGTCCAGATCTAAGGATCGTCTATGCATAGTGTCTCTATTGTGCCAGAATTCAGATTTAATGTATTGGATCTAATCCACATGATTAACAAACTTTGACACTAGTTTATCATCCAAAGAGAAGTAGAGGTGAATGTGTTCAGTGTACTGATGGCATTGCATCCCATAGACAAATCTAGGAAAATATGATAGATTTTATTTCTCACTTATTTCAAAATACTTTAATATACGTTTTATTTGATAATAAAAACCCCAAATTGACTTACAATAACAAAAGCCAACATAATAGAGTGAAAGCTGTTAATAAAACAGTAAACCAATGATCAAGATGGCAATTTAAAATAGTATGTAGGAGAGAATGCAGCCCTGAGGCATTCTATAAAACAAATGCTGTCAGGTTGAACAGAAATTCCCAAATGCCATCTTTTTGAAATGGTTCTGCACAGCCATTGTATTTTAGTGTCCTATTTCCCTGCTCTCCAATTGACCCAGTAAGATGTCCTAGAGAGTGGTATCAGATGCCAGTGTGAGGTCAAAGAAAAGCAGTAGAGTTACATCCCCCCTGTGAATGTCTTTATTTATTTGTTAAATTTGAGATATTCTATTAATTAAAAACCTGAGGCCATGGGTGAGTTGAGCGAGACAGCACACTCTTGGCACACACAGAGTGAGATTATGCATATAGCAGAAGAAGTGTAACATTCTACCCACATAGTCCCAGGTCCTCTACTCACCTTGGAACCTTTATTACCAATGGGCAAGCAAGACAGAAGGAAGGCAATTCATATGATAAAAAGCAGCTGGTTTCTACTTGGAGGATACACTCACAGATGGCATCTTTCTTTCCCTCAGGACCTAAGGACCTAGGTTTTCCTTCTATTTCCTCCTTGCCCATAAACAATAGCAAGAGTCCTTCTCAGAAGCTTTGCAGCTCCTAAGGGAACATTTCAGATGGAGCACAAGGGATTAGAGAATAGCCCCATCCAAAAAGAGATATATGCCCACATAAGCCATATGTAGCATATGTGCATATCATTTAATAGGATGGCACCCACAATGCATTATTGGAATCTAGAAGTGTATTTGTGATTCCTCTCAGTTGATTTCATATTTTTAACAGTGCTATAGAAATTTAAGTAATGTGCACCTATTTCTTTTACAAGTCTTTGAAAAATATGGTCAAGAAGCTCTTAATCTTCTAAAGATTAATACCAAACAATTCTTAGGCCTAAATATTCAGATGGAATGCTTAAATAAAAAGAGAGCTGATTTCTAAGAAATGTGGAAAACACATTGTTTTATTTAGGAGCTAATACAAGCAACTTCAGAACCAAATATTATAAAAGTTTGATCTTTAGGGCCCTGTAAGTGTAGGAATAAAGCTAAAAACAAATAGACTATTTCAAATGTGCAAGTTTTCCATGTTTCTGTGTATACTAGGTTTGAATTTATGGATCTCATCAAGTCCATTAAATGTTGTTCTTTCCTGCATGCATTTGACATTCAGGAGCTGGGGTTTAGGGTCTGTCAGAGTAAAGTGCACTCTGGGAAGAAAATGTCATAGATGTAGCTATGGCTTGAAACTGCGACAAAGGTGAAGGGATATCCTGAGTTCAGTTGGGAGACATGATGGCTCAACATTTGAAGAGCCCTGGGTCACAGGAAGCTGATGACAGAGGAGCAGGAGGTGAAGCCAGCTTGCTTCAATTTTGCAGAGTGACAGCTGTCAAGTGATAGGAAACTGGGTGATGTACCAGTAGTGGGATGGACTCAAATCCCAGGAGGCGAGACTGTATATAAGAGTGTGAGCTGAATGCTTGTTGTGGTTGTATTGTAAATAGGAGTCTAGCAATGCACTTTGACAGTTTGTTGTATATACTGAAACCAAGATTAAAGCCTCTGTGTGCGTACTCAGCAGTCCAGCAGTTTTTGTCTAGTTGGCAGCTTCTGCATGGGAGAAATTTTTCTCTGCAGCCTGCACAGAGTGTCACAGCAGAGACCTTCCTGTGGCACCCCTGTTCCTAGCGCATGTCTTCTGCATGTTGCATGTTGAATCCTGATTTTACATGCTCCAACAGGTTCTTCAGTAGTTCATTATTTCACTTTCATTATGAAGCACAGCAGGTTACAGTAACCAGAAAATTACTGATAAGGTTTTTAAAAAGAAACCTGAGATAATGAACTGTGAACTACTGAACATCAAACATCTGCTTCTTCAAATTTTGAAACGCCAATGCTACAAAGGAAGCTCACCTCATCCACAGTAGATCTGCATTGTACAATATAATTTTCTGGTAAGGTTGTTTTGAATTTTACAAAGTCTGATAAGATAATTTTCAGAAAGCTTGAATGACCTTATTGCCAAAATTCAGAAAGGATGGAACCCTCCATCACCTGGGATCAATACATCACTGGATAGAATATACTACCTTTCTACTTGCAATATTACATACTATACTTAAAAGCCAATGTGATGTAGTGATGAGGGCATAGAACTAGGACACTGGAGATCATGGTTTGATTCACTGTTTTGCCATGGGATGAGATGAATGAGATGATTTCATCGTCACCGTCATCATCATTATTATCATCAACACCTTTCCAAAAGCAACCATATTTCCTCTATATCTGTTAATGGACATTTTGTTATCTGAAGCCTCATCTGAGGTTTATAGGAACATGTTGATTAAATGAAAAGTTTTTACTTATTCTTTTTGTTACTATTTAAGGCCAGTAAAACTACTCAGACTCCAGGTCATCTAAGCAGAATGTAAGTATATCTGATCAAGTGGCAAGATACCAAAAGTACAGTTGTTGGCTCCATATATAGGCAGATCTTAATAGTTTCCAAGCAAGTTGCTGAGGCCTAAAATCTGGCAACTGGCTTTGTCAGATAGTTGTGATGGGCTCAAGTCTTGTTGAAGGTCACTTCAAGGGATATTATTTCACATTTGTAACTCATTAAGATAGACAATCTGTTCATGGAATAATGACAATGGAAAGTTGACAAAATGATTTTGGCTCATGTGTCTTGGTTGGCAGAATTCACATGGATATCTTACAGTCTTAACTCAAACTCCTTTGCACTTTCATATGTTGCTGTTGTTTGCCCATGATTTCTCTTCTCTTTTAGAAAGAGAAGAATAAAAAATGAGTCAGAGACTTTAAAGTTCCAGAAGTGTATGTCTTGAAATAAATTCCCTGTTTCTTTGCTTTTGTGGTGGCTGGGTTCCCAGTCACCTCAGGACTTTTCATGAACTACAAAAAGGTTAACCTGGGGGGAGGAGATATGCTAATGAGCAGCTACATCATAGCTGATGTAAGGCTCTCTTGGCCAATCAACAGTGCCAGAGTGGCAGTTTCAAACTCTTGGCCAATCAACAGTGCCAGAGTGGCAGTTTCAAAAAGATTCCGAGAGAGGGCTATAAATACCCCTGTAAGACCAGTTGTCCGTTGTTCTCCATCTTGGCTGTGTTTGGAGAAACCAGAGGTTTGTCCTCTGAGCAGTTTGGGAGTAGCTCAGGAACAGTGGTAGTCAGTACGTCTAGGTTTTGTTATGTTTATTTAATAGCTTGCCGGAAATGAATATCGTTGTAACTGTATTTTCTGACCTGCCAGGCAAGGATGCCTGGCATGAGTGATACCTTCCTATTCTATACTATTTCTTTAAAATAAACTTCTTTCTTTTAAAAGCATCTGCTATCTCTTTGGCTCCTGTACACGTGCCTTATCTCGGTTACTGATTGCTGTGGATTAGCAAGAAAGAAAACTAGATCTCTCTCTCAAGCAAGTCTCAGAAACTATATTTCCTTAATTTAGTACTAGTTTCATTCACTAAAATTAGAGTGGAGAAAGGGTGAACTATGGGTAGCATACAGCTCCCAACCCTTTTTTGGACACCCCCTGACCTCTAATCACCCATTTTCACAGTTTCAGGATTTCCTTTGCCCCTAAACCATCAAAATGGCTAAAAGTCACCACACAGTATGGTGGGTTTCCTTACACAATGCTTCCCAGGAACACTAACACAGAGAGAGAAAGACACATAAACCCCACAACACAAAAAACAAGAAATTTCCCCCCAAAAAATCAGGTGAAAACAAAACCAGCAGTGAAGTAGCATGAATTCTAGTAGCAGAATGGCAGCACAGTTCAGTCTGCTGTGGAAGTGGTGTGTGTGTGTGTGTGTGTGTGTGTGTGTGTGTGTGTGTGTGAAAAATGCTCCCGCTACTGACACAGTTCCCCAATTAATCTGCTTTTGTCCCAGCCTTATTTATCTGTGGTCATACTTTCTAGAAACTGTTCAAATGATCACACAGGATTGGAAATGCAATGATGCCCTAAGACATTTCTTTGCTCACTGCTACAAGGTGACTCTCATGCACACTACTGGCAAGTTCTTTTGATACCCATGATTCCCCCTCACCACATCGCTTCTTTATCCACAGAAGGATCCAGTTTCACTCTTGGGCATCTCCAAATAGGGCTAGAAAAAATTCAGCCCAATAGTCTGGAAAGCTACTGACTGTCAGAGATGGCAATTGGGCTAGAAGGACCAATGGCTTGATTTATCATGGGGTAAATTCCTATGTTCTTGTAGCTGATCAACAAAAAGCTAGCATTGATTGAGATATTGGCAATTTACACAGCACACAGTTGGAGGACTTTAGACGCAGAGATAGGAAGGACTTACCTTCAAACCAGTCACCTTGGTAACCAGTTACTGTTTACAATAATGAACTGGAATTGTGCTAATCTAATTCACCACTTTTCAGTGCAATGAGAAAAAAACTTACTGGATGAAGACCTACTATGCAACCACATAATAAGACAAAAACCTTGATTCAGTTCTTGCCTTGTTACTCAGCTGGTATTATAATATAATAAAGTGTGCATCATGCTTTGGGAAGCACCGCCAGCAAAAAGGATAAGTTGATCTAAGGAATTGCCTTGAACTTCGTTTGAGTCCCTGCTATTATTCATATTTTCTTTTGTATTTTTCAGCCTAAACTGGCTTTGATTCCAAGATCTGCTCTCTTTCATTTCAAAAAACATTTATTGTATAAAATTGTTTACTACTGGTTTTGAGTTTCTTTTCATATTTTATTTTGTACTTTTCAACATAAACAAACTCAAAGTTCAGCATTGCTTAGTATCAAACTTTGTTGTTGTTTGAAATTATTTGCTGCTGGTTTGGAGTTTCTTTCCATTTTTACTGGGGAATTGGCAATTAGACACCCCAAGAATTCAAAAACTGAAAATTGGCTCCCAGAGCTATTATAGATTGCCCACTTGGGTTCTAGAGAATTCAGAGTATCATCATCCTTATTAGCATTCACAACAAAAATTGTTTTGTCTATCAAAATCTCCATACAGTAGCAATGAAAAGAATATTCAAAATGTTCAAAATGAAATCAATTTCTTGAGTGTCAAGAACCTCTGATGAGGAAAATTCTGGACCAAGAGGAACCTTTTCAGCCCAGAATTTATTCTGTACAAAATATGCACAATTTTTATAGAAGAAAATACCATTTTCACTGCAGGAAATTGTTTTCTGTGCAGAAAATACTGCTTCATGTACATAAAGTGTTGTTTCTTGTGCAAAAAAAGACAGATACATATTTTGCAGAACAGGTTTGCACAACAGCATTTTTCCACAGGTAAAAAAATTGTACCAGATATGTTTTCTATGCAAACAGATTCATGTAAATTTTGTGCAGATTAAGTCTCAAACTGCAAGGACTCTTCAACAGCTGTGCAGTTTTCAAAGATTTTATTTCAGTGTGAAGAAAACTGCAATTCACTACTTCATTCAAGAACAAAATTAGTTAATAATTGTGTCACTATCACACAGTTATAAATATGTTCTTATTTACTTACAAATAAACAACTATAATCATATTACAAATAAATATTTACAATATTAATCTCCAGTATAGACAGCCAACACTGTGAAATACCTTGAGTCCTGGATAAGCTCTCCAGAAAATTAGGGTTTGGATCCCTGCTTGGACAAGTCACACATTATCAGCCTAAGAGGAAGGCAATGACAAACCTCAGAATTAAACTTACCAAGAAAACCCTAAGCTTAGGGATGCCATAAATCAGAGTCAACTTGAAAGTATCCAACAGCAACATGGACAACTTCCTGGCTAGCCAGACTGTTTCACTGTGCAATAGGTTTATCTTTAATCCAACAGAAATGTTGGGGTAGGGATTGGAAGATTGCATGGCTGTTCTTAAGAGAAAATGCAGAATGAGTCTTTGGATGTTTGTGAGGTAAAAGGGTTGCCTTGAAGCATTGACTGGCAGATCTCATGACAGCATATTTAATTGTTTTAGTTTTACCTTCTACTCATTTTCTCAGGGGTCTATATTTTCCTGAATCCTTCCTTAAAAATTGGTGTTACCTTGGCTTTCTTCTAAACTTCAGGAAAAGAAACTAACTTCAGTGACTGCACGCAGGTTCTTTTTGCATGCCTAGGCAGAGAGATTCATTTGTGGTTTCTCTTTGAATTCCCACTCTCCATACAGCTCACAGTACAAGAACAACCACAGACATATAGTTTCTGAGGTCAGGAATAAGCAAAATAAAATCCCAAGGCCATTTAGGCCCTCTGGAACCTACCCAAAACCTTTCAAAAATATGAAGAAAAAACATGACACAAATTGCACCCCATATTCATGGATTCACGGGGTAATTTTCCATATTTTTAATCCTGGGTTCCATTTTTTAAATCGGAAGTCAACCAGAAATCAATGGTGCCATTTTCTGTTCTTAAAAAAATATCTTGGGGGGGGGAGGGGGGCAAACATGGTGACACTGTCCCCCCCATTCATTCATTCATATATATATATATATATATATATATATATATATATATATATGGTGGTGTGGTGGACAGTGACAGGCATGTGTGGCCCTGCAATACTCAATGAAGGTACAATGTGGGCCCAAACTCTAGTAGTTGTCCCCCTCTGCTATAGGTAACTGTGATCCCACTGATATTCTTTGCCTGCTGTTTAATGCAGGAGGCAGCTTTCCAAATTTTTGTTCTCTTGGAAAGCTTTTATGGTGTAAAATTTCAGTGCCACTTCCAAGGAATCCCTTGGCATCTTTGTAAAGCACAGCAGACACTGCAACTTCACAGAATGAAGTATTAGGTTATCAGTATGGATAATTACCATTGTATGATGGTAATAAAAACCTAAATGCCAAGCTTTTTGTTTATGAAAAGGAGAACAAACATATCAAAGAATTTGCTACCCCTCGAGGAAAACGAATGGAGTCCCTGAGACAAAATCTACCTCTTGTGTTCTCACAACTGCTGCGCAAACTGAAAATCATTCTAATTAAACAGCCTCTCTAATCAGATAGGCCCCAAGGGAGCTAACTTCTTGGGAGAGGAAAGAACTCTTTCTCTATCTTCCTGCATTACTGTTTCACTGGCTCTGTCAGTAGCTCTGCGGTGGAAATAGTACAGTATCCATTCAGAAAGTTCACTGTGATCTCAATGGTATGTCAGCATTTTCTCTTCCCCAGGAGCACTCCACAGAGCAATCTTTCTGTTAATCTTTATCTTTTCTTTCTTTAGTAAATATTCCCCAAAGAGTCAAGTATGCAGGAGTCTTCTATGAAGACAAAAAACAACATGTTTGATTAGATTTGGCTAACCTTTGAGAATAGTTCTATGCACTGGTTCACAGAACACTGAGAATCACATTCAGAATCTCAGTTTACAGAAGCATGGATGTGTGCAGCATTATGGGAATACTTTCCTTGTGAGAACAGACAATCACAATTAAATGGTGCAAAGGTAGCATTTTCCAATCAGCTCACATCACTCTAACAATGCTTTTCAATGGATTCAGTTCAAACATTTTGCTAAGATGCACCAGTACACTGAATAACCATCTAGGTTTTGTCTCACTTTATGCATACCTTTTCCCTTTCTCTTCTTTGACTGCTTTCTCTGTTACTTTGTTTGTTAAGATTACACACACACACACACACACACACACACACACTTCAAGTTTGTCAAATCATATTCAGGACCAAAAGATGAAACCACGGGACAATCCCTGATACTGTTACATGGTGGGACATTAATCATCACCCATAGTTGCACAAAATGGGTCATTCAAACCAATCAAAAATAAAACCCAAGTCTAACAAAGGAGTACACACTATTCAAGGCAGTATTCTCACTGTGAGATTCCTCTCCCTTCCCTGAGGGCCACCAAATCTGCTTACTATAGTGCCTTAGTTACATAATGTTTGGAATACTATAAGTTTTACGTGGGGCTGTCTTTGAGTGTTCATCTGGTCTAAAGAGCTGCAGCTAGAAAAGTGATGGTTGGTTAAGGGAAGCATGTAACTTCCTTTTTGCAACAGTTCTGCTTGCTGCTGGTCCAAAGCGTTTGTTACAAAGCCCTATATGGCTCAATCTAGGTTATTTGAAGGAGTGTATTCTCCCACAGAGCCAGTGTGGTGTAGTAGTTTGAGTGGTGGACTACCACTCTGGAGAGCAGGGTTTCATTCTCCACTCAGCCATAAAACCCACTGGTGACCTTGGGTTAGTCATGTGCCCTCAGCCTCAGGGGACAAATCTTGCCAAGAAAACCCCATAATAGGTTCACCTTAGGTTCACCATAATTTGAAATGACTTGAAGACATGTGACAACAACAACAACAAAAATAACATTCTCCCATATGAACCTACTCAGGGCCTTCTCTTTTTCCCACCTCCTCCCTTTCTCTGAGGAAGAAAGAAGAAGGTTAAATCCTCAGAATGCAGAAGCCATAATGCATGGTGAATGGATGTGTTTTTAAAACTGAAACTTGAGCTTATAGGAACAGAGTTGAATCCAGTATCACACCCTAGCTGCAGACTTGTATCTTTAGGTGGAGTATAGGGCCTGAATCCCTATTC
Source organism: Sceloporus undulatus (assembly GCF_019175285.1). Taxonomy (NCBI): domain Eukaryota; kingdom Metazoa; phylum Chordata; class Lepidosauria; order Squamata; family Phrynosomatidae; genus Sceloporus; species Sceloporus undulatus. The sequence goes on from NC_056525.1 coordinate 229,862,961, forward strand.
CCCAAACTGCTTTTCAACTTAATATAAGTTCATATTAAAACCAAACACAGAATAAAAACAACTGAAAAATGTGTTTAAAACAACAAAAAGGATGGCACAAGTACAGCACATTCTATTAAAAGACCTTTCCACAGCAGCAAATTACTGGCCAATAACAATTTCTTTACCTACTGTCAAAATAAGAGTGGAGAAAGAACTGACTTCTGGCCACTTCTGGATGCCCATCTGCTTCACTCCTAAGTCAGGGAGAAAGTTTGAGGTGCATGAGAGAACTGCCAAAAAAAAAAAAAAACTCCAACATTTGGATCATAAATAGTTTCTAACAGAGATTTAAACTCTGGAAGCTAGAAAACAGGAGTAATTTCTATGGAAACAACCTATTAGATTCTAGTTGCATTTATATCCTGTGGTTTTTGCTTTTGTTCTAACCGCTGGTGGCCAATATATCTCTAACCAGACAAATAAATTATTTTTTTCCACTGGACAAAAGGTGTGCATTTATTTCTTCTTTCACACCTAACTAGATGATACTAACAGCATTCAGATCTATTTTCAACAGAGAGATGGATGGATATTTACAACATCAAACCTTGAGACATTCACCTATTTTCATTTTAAACTGTTCTTCATTTTAAGGTGACATTTAATTATTTGGATATGGAATTGGAAAACTTCCCTGGAAAAAAAATCCAGAGGACAGTATCTCCAATCAAAGAAAGGTTCTGAAGAGACAGATTTATCTGATGTCGTGAATTGTTGCAATGTACTACAGCCTCACAACTTCAACCATAAGATTTGGGATTAGGCCTGGGAGTCGAGGAGGCTTGTGTGAGAGAGTACTTTAGATAGATAGATAGATAGATAGATAGATAGATAGATAGATAGATAGATAGAT
>NC_056525.1:229863865-229897179 GCF_019175285.1 Sceloporus undulatus
GTATTGAGGGGGAAATAGAAAGAGGCTACATGAGGACTGAAACACATCTGGGAAAGGGGTGCTAGCAGGCTGCTTACACTCATATTTGATGTCATAAGCCACAGCAGAAACAAGATAGTAGCAAATGAACTGAATTGTGCAAAATGTCTATTGAATATTTTAAAACAAAAAACCAGGAGAGTGTTTGGATAGAGAAGGGTGAAGAACTGTCAAAAAGCAACATTAAAAAGCAGCATAAATCAGAATGAATTATCAGTCAGGGTGAGCCCTAGTACTACTTCCATTCCTTTTCACTGGCCATCGGAGAGGAATTTATTAGAAAACGCCAAATATAACTCTAATTAGCAAACACTCTTAACTTTATAAGCAGAATAGCCACTAGATGGCACTTTGGAAGAAGTCTTTAATGAATAAGTTTGGTTGGTGCTACACCACAACATAAAAACTAGGCTTTCTGCTCTGTTTGGTATTTTGAATAAATTCTGAATCAGAGTTATTTCTGGACAAGTTTCTTTCATTAGTTGCACAATGAGAGAAAGGATACAAAACAGAAATAGGTAACTTGTAGTTTAGGGACTTCCCTTTTCTGTACCACTGGTCAACCTTCATAAATTGTTCATTATTTTCAAGCATGCACAAAAGATTGGATTAGGCTGTTATGACTGAGGAAAAGCTGAGACTGCAATTTAGTAAAAAGCTTAGTGTTGCGGACCTGAATTTGAGCAATCTACATTCTCATCAGTTTTTGTGGCCTATTCTCCCTCTTCCAGCCAGTCCAACCTCAGTTCTTTTTTTATTTTGAGTACTATTACTACTCTTACCATAACTACTCTGGACATGGTTTAATGCTATTTCTCAGTGTACAGCAGTGTACAGGTGCCAATTCTAGGGTTAGGGACCACGCAGCAACCATTGTTACCTAAGCACCGCGCAATGTCCGCATGTTTCTTACGTAACGAGTGCACCAATGGCGCACTTGTTATGCCACCGCTGCAGCTCAAAAGAACTCATTTTTCCGGGTTCTTTTTCCTATGTAGGGAAGCCGTGCAGTTTGGCCACCAGCAGGCCGCCCTTTTGGGGCAGTCTATCCCTCACCATAGATTCAAGCCTGTGACCTCCCTAATTGTGTCTAGCTATCTGGCATGTGGTGTCCCTCTCTTTCTATTGCCTCCTAGCTTTCCTATCATTATTGCCTTTTCTAATGAGTCATGTTTTTTCATGATGTGGCCAAAGTAAAACAGCCTCAGTTTAATTATCTTGGCTTCCAGAGACTTTGGACTTGATCTGTGCAAGGATCCATTTGTTTGTCTTTGGGGCTGTCCATGGTATTCTCAGTACTTTTCTCCAGCACCTTATCTCAAATGAGCTGATTTTCTTTCAGTCCTCTTTCTTCACTGTCCAGCTCTTACATGGTATTGGGGGAAACAATGGATTTGACTATTCTAACTTTAGTGCTCAGTTGTATATCTTTACTCTTCAGAAATGTAGTCTAGTTCTTTCATGGCTGCTCTTCCCATTCCTAGTCTTTTTATTTCTTGACTGCAGTCTCTTTCCTGTTCAATGCTTGATCCAAGATATAAGAAAACTTTAGCTATTTTGATTTCCTCATTGTCTAGGTTGAATTTATATAGATCCTCCATGGTTATTATTTTTGTTTTCTTTATGTTCAACAACAATCCTGCCTTTGCACTTTCTTCCTTGACTTTCCTTAGTTATTGTTCCAAGTCCATAATGTTTTGCATTAGTAGGATGGTGTGGACCATTAAGTTATTCCAAAATACTGACCTTGACCATTCAAACCCTCATTCCTCCCTTGGATCCCCTTGATCTATATAATATTATTTTGAATGATTCCCTGGTAACTGAAGCACCTGGTAACTGAGATCCTGTACAGACTTGTGCTTTGCACCAGTCTGGGAATAAAATTAAGGTTTTGTAGGGCTGGGCAACCGCACACGCCCAGCCCTACAATTGGCACGTGGGCACCATGATTGTGCGTGTCTGTCCATATGGGGCATGCAGTGATGACGTCCACGTGGTGCAGCACCCAAACAGTGCTGTGCCATGTGGACGTCATCATTGTGTGCTAGGGTGCCAATAGCGCTCCGTGCGTGGCACAAAAAGGTTATTTTTAGGCCTCACGGAGGCCACAGCATTTGTCTGCTGTGGCCTCTATCCGGGGGAGAAAGGGGCAGCCTCTGGCTGTCCCTTTCTCCCAATCTGTACAGCCCCTGAGTCTAGAAGTTATTTTAATACCTATCAAGTAGTATTCTTCTAGAAAAATGCAAGAACTCTGATCAGTAGCCCTCAGACTAACCAGTACAGCTAAGAATAGTCCGCTTGCTTCTATCTTCCACCACAGCTCTCTGAAGCACATAAACAGAAGCAAACCCAGCTCTGTTCAGCCTTTATGCCTCTCCTAGCATAGTACCAGCTTCCCTGGGTATTTTTGCCCCATATGTTTTTTGACTCTATGCTCTTGAGCTGCATCACATGGCCATTGGTTGGTTACGATGGAAGTTATAATCCAATAACATTTGAAAGGCTTCAGAATTCTCCATCTCTGCCATAAGAGACAATCGCAATAGATAGATATTTTCTGGAGTATTGTCAGAGCTGACACCATCAAATCACAATATAATAAAGCATGGATATTGAACTCTTGAGTTGGATGCATCAAGACACACACCTCCATCTAATTTTAGCGGTGCAATGTGGATTGATGTTTTATCTGAAAAGTAAAGCTCAGAAACAATATCGTACAAAAACACTGGAAAGAAATATATTGGTGATGATGTAGCTGTTGTTACGAAGCAGGATATTAAAGATGATCAGTAGTCCTTTCTTTGACAGGCCAGTCAACCACTCTGAACAAGTTTCATACCAACTTAATTGAAATAATGCCATCAGAAATTGAGATAATTTATTCAAAGAGACATCCAGTTGCTTTACCATTCAAAAAGTTGGGCTATACTTCAGAATATCACATAGAAAGAAAGTGTGTGTGTGTGTGTGCGCGCGCGTTAAAAGACTGAAGGACTGATAAACCACGTGTTTGGATTCATTAAGTGTAATTGTGCAAGACACCACTGGATTATATATTAAATTCTATTTATGCCCTGGGTTGTTATGTACCTTTCTTCCAATCAAGGCAAATACATGAAATGTAAAGAAGGTTTTTTCAAAAGAGTGGTAGGGTCATCAAAAAGAAACTATCTTGGACCATGTGCAGAAAAAAGACACATGAACTTCAACTACATTTGAGACTTTTCAAATGATGGTATTAAGCTGGTAAAATTGGGGGGGGGGGGGCGGATCACCTAATGAGCCATACTTCACTCTACAGAAAATGTCAAGCGAAGGAAGATCAAAATCACCTGTGTCTAAACATAATTTTGCACTTCAATATTCACTCGAAAACAAAAACAATAAATTTGTATATTGAATACTATCTACAATGATTTCAGATTTTGAATTTAGAATGCAAATTCAAAGACAGTGTTGGCAAACAACTGCAATATTTTTAGAGCAGTTCATGGAGGGGGATGTTTCAAATGCCAAAGCAGCTCACAGTTCAGCTTATATACAAATTATTTTGAAAACTTTATATTGGAAGCTGTGCGAGAAAGAAGATTCCTGTCAAATTAATCCTATAACTTGGATTAGACAATTCATGCCCTACAGGCAGTATATGCCTACCTGTTTTTATAGTCTACAATGCCTCCTGCCATTACCCTAAAGGTATCAGGGCACCCTCCCTCGTATTATCACTGGAAAATAAGGTATGAAGGGGTGTACAACTTGTTTTCAAATTGATAGCACTGCCTGAAGCTTCCTAGAGATGTCAAACATCTTGAAAATGCAGTACATGTTCTACCTATGGATTTCTTTTTTAAAAGATGTTGGATTTTTTGACCCAGCATTGCACAAATTTGGTAGTGCAGCAATGGTTGAAAGAGGTGTGACTTCTGGATTCAGAAACAAATGCATCTTGCATCCATTCCTCCTTTAGTGGTCAATGGTATGTTTCTAGGCCTAAGGTCCTACATTCATTTCATTTCAAAAGTATTTCTTTGCCTGGAAACTCAAAAAAATATGCTGCCAATTAGAGAAGGTGATACAGTAGGACCCCACATTACATGAGTACCTTTTATATGATTTCATTCACACATGAGGAGCTGTGGATCCCTCCTTAGTTGTGTTAGCTGATCATAGATTCACACTGGAGGACCTACAAAATGCCTAGAGATAACACTTCTCCAGCATGACCCTGTGGTCAACTTCCAGTGGAAGCAAACCATTGAGCCATGCTGGAGGACCTAGAAAATGCCTCAAGAGACCACCTTGTCATCCATTTTAGGTTAAAAAAAATGTTCCAGATTATATGTGAATTTCATATTATGTGAAGGGCCCAGGAATGGATCCTCATGTATTACGGGGTCCAACTTGTTGCCAGTACCTTACCAGCACCAAAATATTCCAAATTTTGATGTGTGTATGTTCTCCCGATGGCCCCAAATGGACTCTGTACTCTGGGCAGCCATGATCTCTGAGGCGAGTGGTCATGTCCACACTATCCCATAAGCACATCAAACAGGCAAATTTGGGATTTGCAAATGAGAAATTTTGACACTTCTGCAGTCAGGAAGATAGGTGATTTAGGCATTATGCTCAGCCAGACAAGCCCAATAAGGCTGATTTACATCTCCATTCTCACCCCGGACATTACCAGACCAAGCGATCCTTTACAATATAGATTTAATTTCCTTTGATGTAGGACAAACATCATTGCATTCAGACTAGTTTTGGCCTATAAAAGATCTCCCAAATTCTTTGCTAGCAGGCTAGTTGGAAGAAACGGGGTCACTCTGTCACTGTGAATTCTGACTGGTCCCGATGCATCCCTTCCCCTCCACTCACCATAATGGCCATGTCCCACACTATCCCCATAACAACTGGACCTGAAATCAAGCCACGTCTTGTGTAATTATTGCCATTAGTTCAGCCTCCAACAATTTCAAAGCTAACTCCTGATTTCCTTAGTCCTTGTAGGTATGTGTGAGTGAAAGTGGATTGTTTTGTGATCTTCCCTCTTCATAAAGAAACACTTCATTTAGAGAATTCTGCCTCTGTAAAATTCCTTTGATATCTTTTATCTCTGTAAACTAGCGGGAAACAAAACTAGTGGAATAATCTGGTGCCATTTTTAGGCTAATAAAAATCAGTTTTTTTAAAAAATAAAGCAGGAGTTTGAAGATTTCCTCGGGGGGGGGACTTGGGGACCACACACAGTCCATGAACAGCCACTTTCCTCACCACTAGCCTACCATTTTTGTCACTAAGGCACGTTACAGACCACCCAAATGGGCGGCCTGTATCCGGCCTTTTCCCTGCTGGATCTGGGACTCAGCTGCCACAGCGGCAGCCTCTGAGCCCCCAATCCGCCACTTTCCAGGCTGCAGGGAAGCGGCAAAAGGCCGTTTCCCCACGGCCTGGGAAGGAGTGTCCTTCGGGCTTCATGCCCGAAGGACACCCAACGGCAGCGGGGAGGAGGAGAAGGGGGCTGCTCGGCCCCTTTCTGCCTTGCGTCGCTGGTGCAGCCATCTAAAGGCTGTGCCAGCAATGCAAATCCTTGAAGGAGCTCCGAAATGGAGCTCCTTCCTGCGCTGCGAATAGGGTGTCCCAGGTGCCCTCGCGCGGTGCTAGGACGTCACTTCCGCGCCGCCCCATTTGGAGGCGGCACAGTGCTAACGTCCCAATGGCGGCGCCCATGTGTATAGGGCACCGCCATTTTGTACATCCCCAGGACGTACTAAGGTTAGGGCGTCCAGAATGGACGCCCTTTCCTAACCCTAGTACGTCCTGGGGACGTACTTTATACCTGTCTGTAACGGGCCAAAGATACATAATGAAGCCTTTGTGTTAAATAAAAATGCACATACTGAACAGGTTTGTCTTCCTTCTGTCTTTGCAACAATCTGAGTCTGCCAAAAACATAGATTGTCAAGCAAGTTTACACGTACATCAGTGAAAATGGAATTGATGACCTCTGGCTCCAAGACCACAGGCTTCTACCTGATAAGCTAAGCACATAACTAGGCAAGTAGAGACACCTGTTATATCTTTGTATGAGAAATGTGTGCTTTTATCCTGAGCCAAGGAACATACTGAGATCAAAACAGAGATATGCAACAAGCAAAGAAGACACAAAGCAGACAGTTCACATACAAATTGTGAGCCAGGTTTGACATGTATCTATTTTTAAAGAATAAATCAAACTTTCAATGAAAGTCTATATTGCAAGCCATTGCAAAGCATACATTAAACGAGACTATGTAAAACATGAAAGCCTTAAAAATGCTCCTTTTGTGTTCTTCCAGTGCATACAAGACCCTTCATGTTTCTCAGACACACCCTTCTCAGTGAAAGCATATTTTCCATTTCCATTTTTAAAAGTGTTTACCAGACTAAATCTGTCAAGGAAGAGGGTTGCTATAATGAACAAAATGGATTTAATGCTGTTTACCTGGGATCACAGCAAGGATTTAGATGCTTTTCAGAAAGCACAGGTGGGGGGGGATCCAAAAAGAAAAATCAAATGCAAGGAAATACACTAGATGTAGAGATTTCTCTAACTCTCACAACCCTGCCTCCTCTCCAGTTAAACGTCTGTGTTATCTATTCTGCTGGAATATTTAAGCCAGTTATCTGTCAAAAACACCATGGTTTTTTTTGTTTTGTTTTTTTTACTGTTTTGAAATACTTATTGACATGCTAGTCTCCGCCAGCAGCTTGTCAGGTACCACAGACAGACCTGAATATTAACCTAGAAGCAAAAGAAATAAATAAAACAAATGTCAGTAGGCACTTACTTTAGAAAGCTGTGCTTCTTTTTTTTTTTTTTAAGATAAATGTTATAGGAATGGAAAATAAGAATTTTGAAACATCAGGATGAGAATAGTATGGGTTTTTTTCATGATGTTTAAGATGTACAGCTACTGTACAAGAGAAGAACTCAGTGAGAGCAATCTGAAACCTCAAGCCACTGGCCTAAATCCGGTTGCTCATTCGTACAATTTTAGATCCTGAAACACTGGGATTTCTCCTTTTCACTTAGTTCCAAGAAATCTATTTGTTAATCAGCTTTTCTGGTTTCTGGTCTGTTTCCAGAAACAGTTCAAAATGCTATTTATGATCCAAAAGCCCTATTTGATCCAAGCTATTTGAAGGACTGTATCTTCCTGTATGATCCTGCCAAGACCCAAGCAGCTTTTGTCTGATGTACAAGGTCCATGGCCTGTTACAGACTGCCAAAATAAAGCTGCTTCGGGTCTCTTTGGAGGTATGCTATTTAAATGATGCATGGGTCCTAAGAGTCCGGAGGTCGCACCAAAGCCACACTCCATTCCTAAGCACTGGAGTGCAGCTTTGGTGCAGCTTCCGGATTCTTAGGACCCATGCATCATTTAAATAGCATATCTCCAAAGAGACCCGAAGCAGCTTTATTTTGGCAGTCTGTAACAGGCCCATATTTGGTTCAAGGTCGTGAAAGAAGTATGTGTTGACATGGTGCATGAGGATGTGTGTTCTCAGCTAATATGTATCCACCTTCCTTCCTAAATTAACAGTAATACTCCTGAAATTCTGCATTCTCACAAGACTCAGCACACTCAGCACAGGCATCTCAGAGCACAATCAAGACATAACAGCATGTGGAGATCTACGTTACACATCCATTATGTAGGATCTCAGTCCATGTCTGTTTTTGTTTTCTGCACTGTTTTTAGTCTCCCTTATCCAGAATTCCAAAATCCAATATACTCCAAAATGCAAAATTGTCTACATAAGTGGATGAGATGGTGACACTTTTGCTTTCTGATGGTTCAGTGTACACAACCTTTGTTACATGCACAGTACAAAAATATTACATATAAAATTACCTTCAGGCTATATATGAAATATAAATGAATTACATGGTTCGATCTGGGTCCCATCTTCATATCTCATTTATCCAAAATTCAAAAGAATCTGAAATCCAAAACATTTTGGTCCCAAGCATTTCAAATAAGGAAGACTCAACCTGTATTGTGAATAGTTTCATTCTATCACATTCATTTTGTATATATATATTAGCAGTATTGTTCCTTTTTAAATTGTAAGTCCCAATTTGCGGAGTGGGGTGGGAGATTGAGGTGATGATGATGATGATGATGAAACATTCAAATTCGCATAGAATTTTAATCATAGGACGCACAGGAGCAGAGTGATATTTATTGCAAATATGCCAGCTCATATGCTGTGATCCAGATAAAAATCTCAGCACATATATTTGTTACTTCAGCTGACATGTTTGTCAATGATGTGTTTAGTACCACATTTAGTTTAGCCCTTATCTTATAGTTTTAGCATATTTTCTTACAATTATACTCTATCGCATTATCAATACAGATGTTTGTCTCCCAACCTGGGGAATCGAAGTTCAAGTATTGCTGACGACCCAGATAAACCACTTCTTGATCAACAGAAGAATGGACTTCTGTCAATCCCAACAGCTATTTCCCTGTAAGTGTGATTTGGGTAGGTCTGACTGGAATTCAATGCATAGCACTGTAATTATGATGCTACATTGTACATAATGGTCATACAGGATTTAACCAGTATTTTTTTCATAAAAGCCTCATGTTTCAGATAAATTACAGAACTAAATCAATTGTTTATGTTAAAAAGAGATAGAGCCATACATACATAGAGACAGAGTCAACATATGAAATTCTTGAAGTAACCATTTTCCATTGGGCCTACTTACCTTGTGACTAATAATGGGATTTTGTTTTTGTGCAAACAACAAATACACAAAACAGTCCCAAAATGTGGGAGGGGAGACTTGAAAAATTCTTGTGGTGTTTTCCATTGAAAAATATATATGTATATTGAAATGTTTTGTCTTCATGTGTGAAAATTAAATAATATTTACATCTTTCTTTTACTCAAAACAGTTATGTAGGGGTTTTAACTTGGCATATCAAAGTTACTGAGCTTAAAGAAAGCAAACAGTTTTCATAATAAAATATGCAAAACTCATTCAAAACCATATTTGCCATGTACATGAACCCATCATAATGGTGATAGAACATTTATTGAGTAAATAATGTGTGTTATTTACAAGATTCATTTACCTAAAGGAGCAGAAGGCTTATGAGCTGCCTTCTTTGTCTCTTATGTAAATGGTGTGTTGATAATTTATGGACCTGGAGCCAAAATAATTTAGAATTAACTCTAATGAATAAACAATCCACTTAAAACCTTTCTATCAGTGTTTCCACCATGGAAATAATATTAAAGGATGATGAATGTTGTTACTTTAACTGATGCAAAAGTCTAACTTTCAAAGACTAAGGACTGGTACTAAAATAATTTAAATATAACATATTTAAACATGCATACACACCATATATTTAAAGATATCTACTCTAAAGGACTATAGTTCAGTGGTTATAAGTGGTGCATTAGAATTTTGAAGAATCAGATTCACACCTTCAGTGAACCATTATCCTCACTGGGAGATGCATTCTCTCAGCATGTCCTACCTCATAGGGCTGTTTTAGTGAGGATAAAGTAGGAAGGAAATATATAATTATGTGAGCTCACTGGAGGAAGAGCAGGATATAATTGTAACTATTAATGGATACATAGATGCATGTGTACTGTTCTATTTCAGTGTGAGCAAGTACTCAAGAGTGTACATTTCCAGTCTACAGAGGATGACCTGGAGAAAGCCAGGTGGTGCCAGTGGCTATGGAAGCATAATCCCAACAGCCCAAAGTCAAATGAAGCCAAAATCTGGAAGGGAATTGCCAGGGAGAGTAGTCCAGATGCACACCTAAGGTTAGAGATATGCAAAGCTGAGGATGATGCACCAGGTCACCAGAAAAGCCCAGGAAGAGAATAGCCCTGGCTGAACTAATTTATAACCAGCAGTTTGTGGCATTTGAGTTTCAATGTATGATAAGGTGCAGAACTCCATTTTCTCTTCCCGTTTTGCAGTCTGTATATCAGGCTACAGCCTAATTCACACCTACTGCACACAAGACAAAATTGTATGTGAGATCAGGGAGTTCATTAGTGGACCCTCCAAAAATGGTTTAAGCACTTAATCTTATATTATGAGATTGGTTCAAGGCAGTGGCATGTGAGATGTGCTTAATCCTTCCCCTCCTGTTTTAACAACACTATTAGCATCACCTTTTTGGATAGGCATAATAGAAGGTTCTCTTTTCATTAGAGGAATTAAATAAGAGTTTTTGTGACATGAAATGACAATGAGGGAAAGTTTTCTACCCAATTTGTTGTTCATCTTTCTGCTCCTGAAAGAAGGGAAGAAGGTTATAAATTAGTTCAGCCAAGGCTATTCTGGTCCTGGGCTTCCTGGTGCTTTATCCTCACTTTTGCATATCTTTAACCTTTGGCTTGCATAGAAGTGTAGCATTGGAAGGAACCCCAAGAATCTAATCCCCTGCCAGTGCAGGAATTTAGAGCTAAAGCATCCCTGACACTGTGTCCATCCAAGCTTTGAACAAACAGCTCCGATGAAAGAGACTTTGTCACATTCCAAGGTAATCAGTTCCACTAACAAACAAATGTTACTATCAGCATTTTCTTCCTAAGGTTTAGCTGGAAGCATCTTTCTTGTTATTTGAATCCATTGCTTTGGATCTTAGTCTGTGGAACAGGAAAAAAAACCATGTGACAGCCCTTTAGACATTTAAATATGGCTATCATATCAATTCCTAATCATCTCTGAATTTGAATCCCTGTTTTTGATTCCGTATTAGTGATGAATTACAGATGCCACTTTATTTATTCTGACAAGTTTCTTATCTTCAACTCTGATATGTAGGTACAACATGGTCTTCATTGTGCTGGCAATAGGTATTTCCTATTCAGTTCATCCAGAATGAATGATGGGGGGAAGGTTTCAATTCATTTTCGAAGAAGTTTCCCCAAATTTACAAAATTCACAACTTTCATATTTAAATTGTCATTGTATGCCTTCAAGTCATTTCCAATTAAGGTGAACCTATTATGTGGTTTTCTCAGCAGAATTTGTTCAGAGAGACAGGTTGCTTTTGTGAGCCTAAAAAAAATCAGTAGATTAAAAAATCAAATTAAGAAAAGGCAAAACTGGTGGGCTTTCCCATCTCTCCTTGGGATTTAACTGTGATCCTTTGCATGCAGTACATAGGTTTGGTCACTGAGTTTCTGACTAAGTGTAAAGCCATACTATACAATTATAGCAGTTAAAAATCACTTTAATAGTCATGTTCTCATTCTATGAAATCTTGAGATTTGTAGTTTGGCAAGGTACATAGAATTTGCTCATTCCTAAAAGAGTAGATTTGCACTCTGCTGTTGCAATCAGCAGACCGTTTCAATTCCCATCTGAAACTACCAGGTATTGAGTACCTTTTCACACACTCCAATGGTAAAAATACAATGATTACAAATTCATTAACTAACAAATTTTCTGTCTTTCTGTGACTCCCAAAATCTGATGCCTGAAGCTGTTGCTTTATTCCTGTCTAATGGTAGGATCTCTTAGTGTAGCTGCCAAGAGTGACTTAAGCCTTGGTCTCTCAGGTGAACTGAGCAAACCACTTTTGTTGAAAGTGCTACCACATTCCCTAAAACTAACAATTCTGAGCAGTGCTATAAATCTGAAGTTTCTAGCCAGCAGTAAAATATTCTGGGGAAGCAGAGTATTCATCAATTCCCAGTTTTTGGTTGTTGGGTTTGTTTGTTTTTAAAGAGGATTCAGTATAATACAGATGAAAAGGTAAGATCTCCATCTTCTGGGAGTATTTGCATGGTAGCTTCTTGTCTAATGGACTCTTTTATTTACCACATGCTGCTTACATTACCATGCCAGAATTTTAAAAGGAATGCAATGTTCTTCTGGCAGGAAGAGGGAAAGCAAACCCTTTGGTGTGGGAAGTCCAATCTCTTCTTTCGTTACCAGGTACAACCTCAGAGACAGAAATGAATTTTTGCATGCTCTGAGTACACCTACCTACTAGTGATCACACAGTTGCATTAGGGAATAGCAAATATTAAAAAGTACAGGAAAATATAACACATTTGATTAACATTGTGGAGATATTAACTCAAAATGAGCAAATTTGCAAGACTCTGGGTTTTTGGAATTATACATTTTGAAGCTATGCAAAGGGATCCTGTATTTAATTATTTATTTAATTAATTAGTTTCTATCCCACCTTTTTCTTCAAAGGGACCCAAGGCGACTCACAATTTTTTCTCCTAAAAACATATTCAATAAAACAATTAAAACATTAGCTAAAACAATATAAAATTACAAACATTAAAACCACAGGACAGAGCTCTGTGGCACCCCACTGGTTACTTCTCTCCAATATGAAGAGGAGCCATTGCTGAACACTCTTTGGATTTGGCAGGTCAACCAATTACAAATCCACCTAACAGTTGCATTGTATAGTCCACATTTTACTAGCTTGTTTGCAAGAATATCATGGCGGACCTTGTCAAAGGCTTTACTGAAACCCCTTAGGTCAAGTAGACAAGTTTTTCTTATTTTCTTCTCTGGCAGACTATTTTTAATATCCTGATTCTCTGTTAAAGTGTCATCCATCTTGCTTGTCCAAAATCTATTGAAGGGGGGGGGGGAGTCTATCCTTTGATTTCAACATCCTTTGCATCTGAGACATAAAGAGATAAAGAAGAAATTTCCAAAGCCTTTGGTTATGTTAATTCCTGGTTAGTTAAAAAAAAAACCTCAAAGGGTAAGAACAATCTGCCATTGTCACTTTATCTTTCTTTAAGAATTCATTTGGGCAGCTTGCCATTACACATCTCAGAAAAATGGATTTAGCTTTGTTATCTTGAAAGGGTACATTTAACTGTAAAACTGAATGTGCTGTAGGCCAGTAGCTATTAAGTACAGATTGAGGTATTCACAGTGTAATCCCACTAGACAAAGGTGCATTTGGCAATGGGAAATATGTAGGTGGAGCCACTGTACAACCAAGACTTTAAATTTCTGTGTGACCTTAATGCAGCTTGTCAAAAGGTATTCTTGAGTTTAAATGCATTAAATTCATAACCTAATGCTTTGGAGAAGGAAAGGGAATGATTTTTTGCAATTAGAATGGCAGTTGTCATTCTCTTTCTTCCTCAAAAGCATTAGCTCAGAAATAATGTAGTTGTTTTACTTTTTAAATATTGGACGTTGAATTTTCAATAAGTCAATGAAGCATCCTGGATGATATTTCCTCATAGCCTTGGATGAGGGGAAAGAAGGATAAATAAAGTTAGTCACAAGTAGAGTAGTCCCATTGAATCAATAGAACACAAGTAAGTATTGACTTACTGAGGCCCCATACAGAGACGCCAAAAGAAAGCTGCTTCGGGTCACTTTGGAGGTATGCTGTTTAAATTATGCATGTATCCTAAGAGGCCAGAAGCCACGTCAAAGCCATGCACTAGTCCTAAGGATACCTCCAAAGTCACACATCAAAGTCATGCTCAAATAGAACTATAGCATGGCTTTGGCATGGCTTCTGACCTCTTAGGACGCATGCATCATTTAAACAGCATACCTCCAAAGTGACCCAAAGCAGCTTTATTTTGGCCTCTCTGTATCGGCCCTGAGTTACCATTGATTCACTAGGTATATTTTAATTGGGATTAACAACAGGATGGAGATCAAAGAGAGGGGATAAAGCTTAGGCTATACATTTAAAACACTTGGGCTATATATTGAAAATGCCAAGAGAAGGAAAAAGCACTTGCAAGGTTCAAGAAAATGGCAGCAGGCAATTACACTCTGGGATTTAGCCTGAAAGTGTAGGAATATTTGGTATGCCTATTAAGCAGAGGGCTGCAGAGCTAGTACAACATGAATTTATGGCAGAAATAGGGGTAATTATTCAGAATGTTCTTGTAAGGTAAAGAGAAAATGTACATTTATCACCTTAGGAAATCCATCCTGGAGTAGGAAAGAAGATACAGGGTGTTACCACTCTACAGAAATCAAGAGGTTTGACACCACTTTAATTTCCATGACTCTGTTCTACAGAATCGTGGGAGGTAGTGTGGTGAGACACCTGATTCGTTTGGGGTCAGACTGGATACTTTGCGAAACTATAGATCCCAGGATTTCACAGGATGAAGCCATGACAGTTAAAGTCATGTAAAACTGCTTTATTTCTGCAGTGTGGATAGTTGCACTGTAGATAAAAAATGTTGACCAAAGCTTGAATACAAGAGCACCTAAACGTTAGCTGTTATGTATGGAACTAGGTAGTAGCCATTATTAGGAGGTGGAGCCTGTGATAATATGGAGCTCTCTCCTTATAAGAGCCTTCTTTCCAAATAACAAAGGGTTAAGTGTGGGGAGGTACAGTTGCATTTTAAGGCTCAGCATCACATGTGATGAGATACCAATTGCCAATAAAAAACAGGCTTCGTTTATATACCACTTCATACCGCTTAAGCAGTGTCTAAGTGGTTTACAACTGTAGAAGGGCAAACTTTTGAGATGCTTCTCAACAGATGTTATTTAAAAGCCTGAAAGCACCATGAGGTGCCTTTTCTCTCTGTCTCTTTCTAATCAGACAAGAGATGAGTTCGAACAAAGGGGGGTGGGTGGGAACAGACACTCCTGGTCCCCAGTAACTTGTTGAGGCTGGACAATGGAGTCCAGGCTCCCCAATGTTCCCTGAACATCAAGGGTTATGAATCTCATCTCATCTGTGAGTAGAGTTAGGGGAGCATATTACCTAGTTATGTCAGATTTTGGTTTGGTTCTTTCAGTGATCTGTTCTTTAACTTGCAATTTCTATCTGTGACTGAAGAACAAGCTGTAGAGAGATATTCTTTTTCTATAGTATATCCTTGTCTTTAAAGGTACTCTGCTTCTCTTACACTACCTTTCACATCCCTTGGCTTGGCCCAGTTCTTCCCTACAGCTGGCAAAGGTAATTATAATAATAACTTTATTACGGCCATTTGGCCAGCACAGCTGGCAAAGGAAATCCCAATGGGATCCCCAACAGCATTTCAGTACATTGCTAAAAGGGGAGGAGTCAAATAATTGGGTGGTGGTGGTGGTGAGTTCTTTAGATAAAAAGGAGGGTCTCAAGGGCCCCATCCAGATCAGGCAAAACCCAAAGATCCTTCCAGACCCCATCGATTTTCCCTTCCCCATCAAAAGGAAAAGAAACTGATTTACATCTGGGGGAGATGACCTGTAAGAAAGAGGCAAAAAGCTTGAGTACATAAACCAAAGAGAGACAGAGCAAAGTGAAGGAAAGGGTGGGCATTCTCTGGGCTCCCTTCTCTTATAGATCACTTTATACAAGTGTTGATGCCTCTTTGTTTCCAGCAAGAGGAACTATGCAAAATGTTGAATTCTATCTATGGATAGGTTTGGCATCCTTGCATTTATAGCTCCTGTATCACCATTTAGTCCCTTTCCAGCTCTCTGACCTTGTTTCCCATCATACCTCTACTTGCAACCTCTGCTGATTCAGGCTTACCACCAGCTGCTAATCAAAAATCTCCTTCTCTCTCCACATATTCTCTTTCATTGCCTTTTCTGCCTCTCAGGACACCCATGTGATACCACCAGTCTGTTTTCTGTCTTCAGATTTTTTGACCTTTGTGGTATAATCCCTGAAGTCTTCATCTCTAGCTAAGAGGAAGCCATGTAAACCGCATCATTCACATTCTCCCCCTTATAATTCTTTGCCTCTCTCCTTCTCTCCCTTCCCTTTGTTGACATCCTCACTGTTGCCGATTAGCTTGTAAGCTCCTTGGGGTTAAGACCCATCTTTTTGGCTTATGACATACTGTGAAGTGCCATGCATTCTGATGACACTGAATAAATAAACAAGTACATAATAACTTTGAAGTGCTGTGAACTCTCCTCCCTTGTAATCCAGTTACAACTTCAGTTAGGAACTGAAGTCACGCTACCTCTCAACCACTTAAGCAATTTCAAAGGATAAATAAGCTAATTAAGTAAATTTATGCACATTGCTATCCTTTAATCAAATGTGCTTCCCTCATTAAAGCATTTATTTTTAAGTGCTGAATTCAAGACCTCTTGTAGAGAAGAACCAGCAGAGAAGTGTGACTAGCAATTCTGATCTCAGCCCCTGATGCTTTCACAGATATCTCACCTGGATTTAACAGGCTTATTTAAAATATAAAGCATACAAATATGGGCTAGTTTACACCTAGATCACTCTGGAAAATTTGCATCAGTATGCTCCACAACAAAAGCAGAGAGGGAAAGGATTAATGCAAGCAGATTACACTTTCTCTCCTCTTCTTTAAACAACTCTGGAGGTTGCTCCCCAGACAATTCAAAAACCTGCTGCTGGTGAGATACCTGATAAACAATTAAATGCCTGACTCACAGAGAGTCTGGGCCATAGGTGCATGTACCAATACAACTCTGTCCTCTGAGGAATTTAGCCTTGGGCTGGCACTGCTTTCTTGGAGGGGGCTGAAGTTTCATCTAGAAGGAACACTGTTTTTTATTGAGAGACAAGAAGATTGGTGGGGGCATTCCTCTTAGAGGAAATTTTAGGCCTTGCAAGAAAGGAGTGCTGGTGCAGATTTCCCTATCTATCATCAGTTTGGAACAAGGACTAAGAATGTGTAGTCCTCATGTTGTCAGACTGCAACTCCCATGTTCTCTTGAAACATCTATTCTGTCAGTTTTGCAGTCCAACCACATCTGGAAGATTGCATATTCTCCACCTATTATTTGAAATAATATTTCTAAAGAGATAGGTTGGCATATAGAGTAGACATGATTGTTTATATACCTAAAACCACATTGCAAGTAGATAGACTGAAACAAGAAAGTGACAGCTCTGAGTTTGAGCATGACATTTGATAACAGTGAGTCTTGGAGGTCTCTCATACATAAGGGCACCCATTGTTGTCCCTATGTTGAAGTCAAATTGATGTTAGCTACTAAATACCCTTTTCAAAACAAAATCTTTTGTTTTTCTCACCATTTGGAGTTGAGGCTATTTTGCTTATCACCTGGGTGTTCTGCACCACTTTATATTCCCCTCCATCTTATGTTCTATAATTTTGCAGTTGAATTGCACCTTTCCAAAAATCTGAAAATCTTTCTAAAAATTTTCTTTAAATGTTTTTTTTTAAAAATGCATGAAGAAATCTGCAAATGTTGGTACAAACTGCTCAAAAAACAATCAAATTAAATGCTCATCCATCTGCACTGTCAATTTCAGTTATGTGCAGTTATTGCCTGTATGGAGATGCTTGTGTTGTACTTGTCTACTATGTGCTATTAAAGATGAGGAATGTTTTGGAAAGAACTGACAAACCTAATTCAGTACCATAAACATGGTCAGTTATACAAGGATTCAAAGCCAGACTTTAAAGAACTAAGGACTTGTCCTCTGCCTGGTTGGATGAATGTGGCAGTTTTGATTTCACCACATCTTGTCTTTTTTTGAACTTGAAATGAATTTTGGAAAGTTCTTATTTCAAACAAAACAAAAAAAAATCCCTCTGATCCTTACTATAGCTCTTGCTATAAAGAAAATAACACTATACATTTGGAAACCTAAAAACCGGGTTTCCCATCTCCTAAAAGCATTTTTTTTCACAGCATGACTTCAGAGCCATTCTGCAGGTAATTCTAATTACTAATTAGAGAGACATCTGGTCCTGTTTCCTCAGATACAATTGCTACTGCTAATCATCCTGTTGTGATCAAAAGCAGAAGTCTCATTTCCAATGATAACAGTACATCTTCAAAAAATTGTCTAGTGGCTGACTTCAAGACTTGTATAGCACTGTGGCTTCATAAGTTTACATATCAGCAGAAATGCTGATTACCTGCTTATGATCCTAGCTATTTCATTTAAATGAAGAGAAGCAAAAGCTCTAAATTCTATATCTAATGCTGCATCTGCACAGAAGAAATAAATGCAGTTTAACATTGCTTTAACAGCCATGAATCCATCCTATGGAATTCTGGGATCTGGAGTTTGTGGTGGCACCAGAGCTCTCTGACAGAGTAGGCTAACTGTCTCACAAAGCTAAAATCCCAGAATTCCATAGCATTAAGCCATGGCAGTTAAAGCGGTGTCAAGCTGCTTCATTTTTGTTAGTGCATATTAGACCCAAGTAAAAGAATATGTCAAATAAGAAGCTTCCATTAATTATGGATAATATTAGGGCTGGGATTTCACAGTGGGAGGAGGGGCTTGTTGAAAAAGCAGTACGCATGTTGAAGGAATGGGCATCTGTTGTCATATATGTCAGGGACCAAATAATAATCTGCGGGCCACACTAGACTGGGGTGGAGCCAAGATCAAGAGTAAAAAAGAGCTTCTTCCCCCCCCACCCTGCTCTTTTTGTCACCAGTTTGCTCTCTCTTCCTGTTTCTCATTGCCTAATAGGCCAACAGAGAAGAGAGAGATCATTCTGCTAGAGGCATGAACTGATTACCCACAATTTTTGATTCAAACTTTGAAATGACGGTTGCTGATTGTTATGACTGATGTACCATATGATTCTGGACATGCTACCAATGCCTGCTGTCTTTCAGTTCATTTTTGAAGAAGGAAGAACCTCAGTATATTATATTACATAACACTGTACTAATCTCGGAAAGGTATGCCTGCCTTAACTGAAATGGGTTAACTGAAGTTGTACCTCATAATGTGCAGTTCCACTATCCTTACAATATTACAATATTACTAAACATCCAATATTTTTCCACCAGTTCCATTAACTGTAATTCATGGTAAGGTGCTAAGTTTGCTTGCCACTGCTAGGTAACAGAGAATCTCATGACCTGATGATATCACATTTGGAGGAGAAATTATATTCAAAGGTAAAGGGAGAACGTGGCATGCTATTTTTGAATGGTATCTGAAAGTCAGTTGAAAGGAAGATTCCTCTTATGTGTACCTCTCTGGGACATTCTTACCACGTTGTACAAGGATGAAAAGTATGTGGCCCTCTGGATGTTGTTGGAGTGCACCTCCCATTCTTCACCATTACCATGCTTATTTGGGCAGATGGGAGTCACAATACAACAGCATCTGAAAGATCACAAGATTCCCACCCCTTCCTGACAAAAGCCTGCCAGAAAAATGTAAAATAAGCTGCAGAGATAGTGAAAAATAATTCCCCTCTCCCAATGTTTTCCGAAATCCATTATCCACAACTGGGTTCCATGCTTGGCCAAAATTTATGATTTATAATAAAGCAACGCTGAGGATAAAGCTAATGGGTTATTTACAGCTGTTTTCAAAGTTCTGATATGAAGCCTCTTAGCAATAGGAGCTCAATTACCCAAGGCTGTTCACATTCAAGGTCTCCATGTGCATGGACCATGCCTGACAATCTCAGAGATTGTCTTCAGAGATATCAGGAAGTACCTTAGGTCTCAGGCATTTCCTGAATTTTCATACACCCAGCTGGAGATATGGACTCTTTTTGTCTGTTTCAGAAAATGCTCTAACAAGGCTTTATGAGCCTACAATTTCTACTATTTGGAAGCAAGCTAAAATCATGAAGAAAGCTGAAAACAAATAAATGTGTCTTATTCCCTGCCACCCGAGGATAGTTTGAGGAACCAGGGAGCTACTGATCAATTTAACCCAAAAGTTTTCAGAGTTATATAAACAGATGTATATATTCCCAACAAGCTTAATGATACCAACAGACCTGAGGATTTATACTGTAGACAATTTCCTTTCATTGCCTTGTATATTGCAGGGATGCTGGAGATAGCTTTTAAATGCTTTCTCTGGCAGGAATATGATTAATAGTCCTTCCTTGGAGCTCCCACACAACAGCTACCCTTCTAGTAGTGTCTTAAACTTTGCAGTGGAAAAACATACATTTGGGGGTTTTAGTATTTATGATACTTCGTGCCTGTCTTTGGGTGCCAAAGTATTTTAGATTAACCAAATGATGTCTAATTAACATGAGGTCAGATATCTATTGCACTATTATTTATACGTCATAATTTGAATAATACCATAGCTTTGCTTTCTTTAATAATATATAGGCCTTCTTTCTATAGAGACAGATTATTGGCTCATCAAGGTCAATTCTGGATAACTTAGAGCCTGTACAGAGAGGCCAAAATAAAGTTGCTTTGGATCACTTTGGAAGTATGCTGTTTAAATTATGCATGCATCCTAAGAGGCCAGAAGCTGCACCAAAGCCACACTCCAGTCCTGAGGATTGGAGCACAGCTTTAGCACAGCCTCTGGACTCTTAAGTTTTCCCTGGAGATGCAAGAAAATGAATCTGGGACCTTTTTAGATGTCCAATTTGTAAGGGGTGTTGTTATTATTATTATTATTATTATTATTATTATTATTATTATTATTATTATTATTTTACTTATATGCCGCTGTCTCCTGCAGAATTGAGGCAGCTTACAACATTGAGTAAAACACAGTATAAAATACAACATATAGGCGGGTTACAAACGGCCCTCAAGGGGCCGTTTTCCTGCCGCCGCCATTCGCTGCGTAGGGAAGCCCCAGCTGCCAGACCGCGAGGCTTCCCCGTGCAGCAAAAAAGGAGCGGCAAAATGCCGCTCCTTTTAGGAATGCGGAAGTGGCGCCGCGAGGGGTGGAGTGCGTCCTCGCGACGTCACTTCCGCCGCGACACGTCTGGATGCACAGCGTCCAATATGTCAATATGGCGGCGCCCATGTGGATGGGCACCGCAAAAAAGTACGCGCTCCGCGCGTACTGGAAGGAAGGACTGTCAGGAAGGTAAGAACCTTCCTAACTCTAATACGGCCCTTCCTAACCCTAGTACGCACGGAGCGCGTACTTTATGGCGGTTTGTAACCCGCCACAGTTAAAATACATCCCATTAATTCCCTCCCCCCATCCATAGTACCATAAAATATCATTAAACAATCAAAAAGTTAAAAAAATAGGAATTAAAAGAATTACAATAGTCAATAATCAAGCCAGTTAGAAACAAGGGGATGGGAAGCTTGGGTGTTCTCTTTGATGGTCTGTGTCAATGGGAGACTGGGTGGGTTATTCTATCAGAAAAGGTCTGTCTTGACAGCCCTTTTAAAGCTGTCAGGGTTGGCAATGTTCCACATCTCCTCTGACAGGTCATTCCACAATTTGGGAGTCACTGATGAGAGCTATAGCTCTATTTACTTGTCATTGTTTACTTGTATCCTCTTCTTCCAGGAATTGATTTCTGGAATCCTCATGGTCAAAGTGTGAAACATACGTCTTGACCACAGTTGGGAAATCCATGGCTACCAGGCTCCATATGGTCCATGATTTCACTCTGTGCACCTCTTCCCCCATAAATTGCAGTTGTCACTACAACTGCAATGAGAAATGGGAAAGTCATCAGGAAAGTATCAATGCAGGAAACCATGTCTTGAGTGTTGTTTCTACATTGTGTGCGCACACAAACTCTTTGGATTACTCACATGTGTTTGGATGCATATAAACCTCTTGTCATGAAAGAACATATACCTGTATATACAGTGAGCCCGCGCCACATGCAGGCTTGCTATAGGTGGCTTTCAGCTTACGCTGAAGCTGTTCAGCAAATGGGAGAATGGTGCATGCACCTGTGGCACGAACATACAGCCGTGGCGTGAGCATGAGTCTCATTATATCCAATTGGGCTTGAGCATATGCACTTTTTGCCTTATGTGGGGGCCCCCGGAATGGATCCCCACATAAGACTGTACTCAACTATAAGTTGACCTCATGAATAAGTAGAAAGCAAGTTTGGGGGGCAAAATTATGGATTTTGATATGATTAGTGGACAAGTCGAGGGTAAAACTTAGGGGAATGTAACAAAAAATATAAAGGATAAAGTTTATGTCTTACTCAGATCCTTCTAAGCACAATTCCTCTAAGCAATCTTTTGAGGGGAAGCACCAAAGAGGTGCCACCACTGCCATTTCCCCCCCCCCCCCCAAGATTTCAAAAAGGCCAGAAGCAGCAACATGGTGGAAAGAGTAGATGGGTTAGTATTTCTTTTGGGTGCTCCCAGGATGAACTAAGCTCTTACCTTTTGCCACTGTACTCAGAGAAGGGGAAGAGGTAATAATAGCACTTACATTGACCCATGGATAAGTTGACCCAGCTTTTTGACAAATTTTTTTGACAAAAATTTCTAGACTTATACATGACTATATACAGTAAAAACAAGGAACAAAGCATGGAAACAATGTTCTAGGACAAGGCTGAGGAATGAAGTCCATAGGCCACATGTGGTCCCAATCCCCCTTTTTTTCCATCCCCAATTACCTCCAAATATCTGATTTAAGGTAACAATCCCAGATAACTAAGTACACATTCCTCACCCCTATTCTATTGTTTCTTTTAAACAAAATCAGTCTGAATAGATTTTTACCAGCAACCTGATCCATTTCAGCAGCTGTATTAAAAAGTGTAATTCTCTCTGAATGCACATACTAATTCAAGGAAAAGCAGTGTAATATGCAAGGTAAATGTGCTACCAAACTGTGTTTAATCTGCTATATAATGCATAACCTTCACACCTTATTTCTTTTAAATTAAGAATGGCAACAGTAGCTATCATTTAGGTTCCTTTCGATACTGTGTTTTCTCGACACAGCCAGAGCACGGTGGATTTTAACAAATTGAGACATTCAAATCATTTTCACAGCAGTGAGCTGAATAGGCACTTGATTTAATGAGGAAAGAGAAAGGGAAGATTGATTGAAAAACCCTGAAGGATATGGTATCTCCTGCTCCAGTGGCAAGTATATATTTTGGAGAGACAGAAAGGTCACTAAATTAAGAAGTAAAAGAACATCAATCAGTGCTTTGCAATAATGTGGTGGAGCTGCACAGTCTGTTTGTGTCCAGTATGTCATCATAGTGTCAGTTCCTGGCTGATGAAACACACATTATGGACAGGAGCGAATGAAGCTTTTTGCCTCTGCCAATAGCTATAAACAAAACTGTTGGAACTGGAGGGAAACCTAGCCTCTCCTATTTTATGAGCATACAGCTGAGGTCAGGGCTGCTTCTAAGAGTTGAGGGTACATTCACAAAAGATTTCTTTTCTGCCTTCTTTAATTTGCTGCAACTATGTTGTGGAAATAAAAAATTGTCAAAGTTTCACCTCCAAGTTCTTTTTTATCACAGGAAGATGCCTTAGTCACAGCATGTGATTTTCTTTACATGTGTATCTTTTAGTGTACTTAATTTTGGGCTTGCCCACTGTGAGGTAAAACACAGGCTTAATTTTCAAGCCTGACTGCTGAGGAAATCTCACTGTGAGAAGAAAAACAGGTTAGTCGTAGAGAATACATATTCTCCATAATGGCTTGTTTGACTGTGAGCCAGACTATTTGTCCACCTTTTCTACATGACAGGTGGGTGGTTCTTCAGTCATTTCCAATATCTCATCTGAGAAAGATTAGAAACGTCTTCAGACGTCAAGCTACACTTCAAATAATGTAAATTATGACATTTTTATATTCTTTTTAAGTTATTAAATAAAAGTTATTATTATTGAATTTGGGGTTACTGAGTAGTGTTCTTTTATTATGTATCAGATTGTTTTTACTGTAAGCTGCCTCCATCCTAATCGGAGTAGGTGGGATATAAATAAAAGTTATTATTATTATTATTAAGAAACAAAGAAAATCTCTTTTTTGTTCATGTTTCAGAAGGTGCAACAATGCATTTCACTGTAATACTGCACACACTTACTTGGGAGTAAATTGCACTGCAGTCAGTATGACTTACTTCAGAGTAGGCATGAACAGAACTGTACCACAAGCTGGTCACTTTCACATCCACATTTCTTTAACACTGCCTTTCTCTTTCTAATCTTAATAAGTCCTTTTGAGAGAAAGACTGCTTTTTACTTTTCTTTCTGAGGTACAAGGCAGAACAAAGTAGCAATGACCCAATAGAATAGCAATGATTTATTTTTAAACCAACACAAAGACATATTCTTTCATTCAGTATATAATTAACATGAAACATGACTCTCTCCAGATACCGCTAGAACTCACCACCAGTAGTATTCACAAGAAAGATTAGACACAATATGGATAATGAGGACATTGAGTATCCATTGAGTATATTTCATTCTGTCTAATGAGACTGTTAATTGGAAAGGTGTGCTGTAAGGTAATTCTTTGATAGCATCTGGTGAGACTTGTCTTCAGGGACTATTGAAATGATTGCCATTACTTGGAATAGCAAGAGTGTCTTTCAAAATATCCAAACATAACGATACACATTTTCTGTGTTTTGCTACTAAGGCGATGAACAGTCATTGCTATTCATAGGTTCTGTATCCACACATAGATTCTGTATCCACACAATCAATAATCTATGGTTTGAAAATATCCCCCCCACATCTAAAAACCAAACCTTGTTTTATATAATGGAACTTGAGCATCCATGGATTTTGGTACCTATGGAGAGTTCTGGAACTAAACTCCAGTGGATACCAAGGGCCCACTGTATGCTATTTTGTGTAGCAATAACTAATGTGTTCAAGTCACCATGCAAATAAGTAAGCCAGATTCATATCAGACAACCTGATCAGTCTGGGTCAACAGAGGTCCAGTGGTAGCCAGTGGGTTCCATGTAAATGGGTGGTAAATCTGCTCCAGATTTAAGTCCAGACTTGGAGCAGGCAAAAGCTATTGATCCCATCCCCAAAATATGCACTGGGATCTTGTAGCACCCTTGAGACCTCATGCATCTAAGGAAGTAGGCTCAAATCTAAGAATGCTCATGCTAGCAGCTTCTTTCTTTCAGTTAGGGCCTTGACAGACAGGCGGTGGAATACCGCCTTTTCCTAGCCGGATTGTGGCCTCATGCCACAGCCCCAATCCGGTCTTTCGAGGGTGCAAAAAGGAGCCTCAAAAAGCAACTCCTTTTTGTGCCCTCAAAAGGGCACGATAGCTGCGGCAGTGTGGCTATATGGTACTCCTTCAGTACTGCTTCATCTGGACACAGCACCGGAGGAGCGTCATGATGCCATGTGCCGTATGGAGTGGCACATGGCATCATGGCACCCTGGGGGTGGAGTCAGGGCATTCATCATCTGAATGTGATGCCCCGTCTCCACCCCCAAGCCGGCCTTTCAGGCCAGTCTGTACAGGGCCTTAGTCTCAAAGGTGCTACATGATCCCTTTGGATACTGATTTTTCAGACTAACATGGCTATGTCTTTAAATCCCCAAAACAGGTTCAAAACTTTTAGAGCTCTTTGGATAGCTTCTTAATATTTTAGACCAAAACTTGAACATGTTCACCTTTTCACTAACATAGTGGAGAAATTTGTTCCTTCTAGTTTCAGTTCAAGATTGGAGCCCATACTGAATGGAAGACTGCAGTTTATTTAACAACATGAAAAGAGATTCCACCTCAACATTAGGAGGAACTTCCTGACAGTAAGGGCTGTTCGACAGTGGAACAAACTCCCTCGGAGTGTAGTGGAGTCTCCTTCTTGGGAAGTCTTTAAGCAGAGGCTGGATGGCCATCTGTCGGGGATGCTTTGATATGGATTTCCTGCATGGCAGGGGGTTGGACTGGATGGCCCGTGTAGTCTTTCCAACTCTATGATTCTACGATTCTACGATCATGCAACAGTCCAACATTTAAAATGGGCAATCTGGCACTGAAACAAGCATGCACCAGACTATTTATAGCGGTTTGGAAAATCTGCTCTGTAGCATCTTACAACAACATATAGGACATCACAGGAGTACACTAGATATGTGTTGACCAACCATTAAAAACATAATGGAAGATTACTAAGAAAACACCACATGAAAATGATTAATGTTGAAACTTTCCCTATCTTTTCACATTGTTATTCATAAAAAGATCCAGTTAGTTGATGCTAGAGTCAAAATGTTCTGTAACAACATGATTTGCTTTTTGTTGAAATTCCTAAGGGCTCAGTAATTCTGAAGCTTCTAAGCCTTTCCTGGGCTCAAGATATTTTTCCTTCATCTTACATTGGTCTTATGTCAACCTCTGACCTTTCCACATCACAATGAAACCACCAGCTGCAAAGGTCCTTTATTTTCCATATCAGAGGTTCATGTTATTATATAACTATTATTCTTTCAATTAGAACACACATTTATTTATTTAAATATTTATATCCCACTGCTCTGTCCCCAAAACGAGTCCTTTTCTTCTAATGGGCTAGGAATACAAAAAGCCAATAGCAATAGCAAGTATGTTTCTATATTGCTTATCAGTGCACTTAAGCACTCCCTAAGCGGTTTACAATGTGCAAGCTAATTGCCCCCAACAATCTGGATACTCATTTTAGTGACCTCAGAAGGATGCCAGGCTGAGTCCAGGCTGAGACCCTGGCTGGCACTGAACTCACAACCTTACGGTTTGTGAGTGAGTGGCTGTAGTACAGGCATTTAACCACTGTGCCACCAGGGCTCTCTCAATACATAACAATATAGTATTCAAAGGATCTTGTAGTACCTTTGAGAGTACCTTGACTGTACAAAAGAAATTGTACCATAGGCGTTCACAGAATTGATGAAAGCTTATGCTACAGCTTCTTTCACAAGGGACTGAAGTACACAGCTGGTACTGGGGCTGGGACCCCAGTGACTGCGTGGCCCTCTC
Source organism: Sceloporus undulatus (assembly GCF_019175285.1). Lineage (NCBI taxonomy): Eukaryota > Metazoa > Chordata > Lepidosauria > Squamata > Phrynosomatidae > Sceloporus > Sceloporus undulatus. The sequence continues at coordinate 229,890,562 of NC_056525.1, forward strand.
CCACAGTGGGCTGCCACCATGGTCCTAAACTGGCACCACCAGGTGTTGGATTTAATCCACTCCTTTTTGATCTGGTCCAAAGGATTGAATTGCAGTGCTGAGGTGGCTTCCAGCTGTTTTGAGCGGGGGGGGGGGGGGGGGTGGTGGTAGGGGAGTGTCATTTCAACTCCACACTCCCCAAGCGACTGGAAGTTGCTTTATTTGACTTGTGCATTTCAAGCCAAGGATTATCTCAAAGGTGCTGCAAGATCCCTTGGTATATGGATATCCCAGACTAACATGGCTGTGTCCCTGAATAACTGAAAAATGTTGGCATGGTACATTGAAATGCATAGAAGAGCAAAACTAGGGTGTGGGTGTAGGGTTAAGAGAGCTGAAAGACAAGAAGAGATTTATTCCATTCATGTTTTATCCAAAAGCGTTCTAAAAGAAAATCATTTTGACAAGACATCAACATGGTAACAGAGAACAGGCTAAATGAAGCTCCTGGTATCTCAGCTGCTAACATTTTCACTTTAGCATTCAACATTTCACAGATTAAAACTGGGACACATGTGGCCAAACAATGTCAGAGTTTGGTCAAAATGGCAAAAGTCATTAGTGAGGAAGGACATGCAGGGTAGGAAAGGATGCAGCAGTTTGTTTTGGCCCGATTCTATTGGCAAAGGCAGGATTCCATCCCCTCCTTTCCATCTGCTGAATTAATTGAATGCAAATACTTTTGCACTTTGAACTCAGTTTATAGCAACTGAAACAAGTGAAAGGCATAGGTAAAAGAGGGAGGAGGAGAGGGAAAAAACAGCTGAAAATGGAATGACAGAAGATTAATCAGGATAATTCATGCAAAGTAAAAAAGATCAGATAAAATTGGAGAAAAAGACACAGTTGGAAGGGTTGGATTTGCGATTTGGTTGGCATGATTTTCTCTGGTATGGTAAAATTAAAGTAAACACAGATTTTAATAATCATTATATTAGATAATCTTTGCTAGGAATATGAATATAAATTAAGATCATGTCTGCCTAATAATTTTTATTAAGTTAAAATGCTTAGACATATACAAACAAATCTCCACATAGAGAAACATAACAATACATATACAAATAAACACATACCCTATCTATTCCTCTAATCTTATTTAAGCTAATGTAAATAATTCCTTTTCGACTGAGTTCACTTTATATTCAGCCTTATTTTTACCTTTCTCTTTCTTACTGAAAATGTCTATGAGGACTACTATATATTTTCCCCAATTTCTACTCTATGCATAAATCCTTATATAAATTCATCTTCTAATTCTATTATCCACTCCACTTCTGTTATCCACTTCGTATGATTTCTAAATGAAACCGAAATTTCCTATATAATTCTTGTTCTTGTTCTATAGTATCAATTTAAACATTTCTTTTTCTCTATGATTTATCTGATTTTATTCTATATTTCAGATCCCATTGTTTCTCTATTACATCTGTTGATCTATCCTGAATTAATGCTGTTAAAATATCCATGTTCATAATTTCCCTCAGTTTTACTAACCATTCTCCAATACTGGGTATTTCATTTCCCCCCAATACTTAGCATATATAATTCTTACTGTAGACACTATGTTTTAAAAAGCAGAAGAGAAATGGTATTTAAACATACATGGGTAACGTATAGAGCTCTCATAAAGCTAACTTGGAACAAGTCCAGAAATCAATGAAGGTTAGCCACAGGTGAGACTGTAACTCAAAAGGAAAGCAAGACTCATAGATATTATAAAGTCAGAACAGTTGTGGATCCTGCCATGGTCTATTTATTGCTGTCATTGTTATGTGTACCCAAGTAAATTCTGATTTACTGTGGCCCTGCCCTAGGGTTTTCTTGGCATTTCTTTGTCATTTCCTCTCTCTAAGGTTGAGAGAGTATGACTTGCCCTATTCTTATTATTATCATTGTTGTTGTTGTTTTTAGATAAATTGAAAGTTGATTTTCTGCTAGTTTCCATTAGCCTAGTACAGTTCATAGTTAGCATTCAGGTAGTCATATTTTTTATCTCTAAATTATAACATGCTATATGCTGAAGTTTCTTCTTTTTAAAAAATAAAATAAATCTAAAATACAATTCTGAGTAATTTGCACAATGAAGATATATATATATATATATATATATATATATATATATATATATATATATATGAGAGGGGGGTTGAGGCTAGGGATCAGATTTTGGCAACCCTTAGGGTTGGCCCACCTTGAATTCCACCCTTGAAGTTACAAAGTCAGATGTTCAGGAATAGTTCAGCAATACTGCAGCAAGCCAAGATAATTTCAACTTCCTCTGCCCTTTCCTTTTCCAGCCCCTGGGTCTCTTTCTTTCTTTCACTGACATGGTTCCCAAATGCCTCTGACAAAGGGGCTGTGCTAGTTTGGCCACAACATTTATATGATGCCATAGATAAAACTGGGAGAAAATTTAAAGGACAGCAGTAAAGATGATTAAGGGTTTATCTCACATGGCACAAAAGAACTGCTCAAAAAGATGTTTGCGTTATCTAAAGAAAAAAAAAGATTAAAAGGATGAAATGGCAGTTTCAAGACCCTGATAGCACTGTCATGAGGAAAAAGGATGATTGTTTTTGATGATATAATGTTATTTTTCTAGTGGGAGCTAGATGTGGACACAAGAGGGTTAAGATATAGAAAAATAAATTAACAGCCTCATGATTTTGGGTCTTTAATGGAACAAGCGGAAAGGCACTATTAATTTTATTTTACCTTTTCTAAAATAAAGTTTCTCTTATTTCCCAGGCCTCAGAGACAATGTATATCATTTCTCTAGACGCTGTGGGATGAATCTAACATTGCATTGAGGCTGCAATCCAAGACCCACTTACTCAGGGCTAAACTATACTAAACTAATGCAACTTACTTTTTAAAAATAAAATAAAATAGCTTTATTAACAAATCAAATTTACACATAAAATACAAATAAATTTACAAAGGAGAAAAAAATGTAGCCATGCATTATAAAAAATATATGTAAACAAATATCAATGAACCATAACCATTACCCTTCTGGTTGATTTCACACACTTCTCTGTCTGTGATCACTAATTATAAAATCCAATTATGCTTCTATGACTAACCCTTCTTATTATAGGCCAACCTTTCTACATGTTTCTATAGTTTAAAAAGAAAGATAGAAAAAGTAAAGAAAAGAAAAACAATCCTATCTATGAGCCCATACAGACAGGCCAAAATAATACTGCTTCAGGTCACTTTGGAAGTATGCTGTTTAAATGATGCATGCATCCTAAGAGGCCAGAAGCCATGCCAAAGCCATGTTCCAATCCTAAAGACTGGATTACAGCCTTGGCGCAGTTTCTGGCCTCTTAAGATGTATGTGTCATTTAAACATCATACCTCCAAAGTGACCCTAAGCAGCATTATTTTGGCCCATCTGTACAGGCCCTATATTTAGCAAACGGAAGTCTTAATGGGACCTACTTTGGAGTACTGTTTTCTATAGGATGGTGCTGTAAAATGAAGACATACACTTAGCTACATCTCTACATGTAGGCCGAAAACATTTTGAAAGCTGCAGTCCTATGAATCACTGTTGTTGATGATGTGTTGTTGTTGTTAGCTGCCCTTAAGTTGACCTCAGCTGATGGAGACCCTATGTATGAAATATCTCTAACATCCCCTATCCTCTACTGCTCTGCTTAGTTTTTGTTGAGGCTTTTTAGACTGGCATTTGGGACGTCCGGAGGACGTCCCATTTTAAAAAAGGGGCGTCTCTTTTAGACGCCCCTGGGCCTAATACGGACTCCGTCCGTACAAGATGGCGCCGGCCCTTCTACATGGCCGGCGCCATCTTTGCGTATCGGACGCTGAGCGTCCGTACGTGTCACGTCCTTTGTGATGTAGCGAGTGCGCCCCTGGCGCCTCGCTACGTCGCAAACGCGACTCTAAAAGAAGCTCCATTTTGGAGCTTCTTTTTCAGTCCGCAGGGGAGCTGCACCGTGTGGAGGCTCCGGCTCCCCCGTGGACTAGCTGGCGGCGGCCTGTACCCCGCCATAGATTCAGGCCCCTGACCTCCCTGGTTGAGTCTACCCATCTCACATGCAGTCTCTCTTTCTTTCCACTGTCTTCTACCTTTCCTAGAATTATTGTCTTTTCCAATGATTCATGACTTCCCATGATGTGGTCAAAATATAACAGCTTCCATTTAATCACCTTGGCTTCCAGGGAGATTCAGCCTTGATCTGCTGAAGTACCCATTTGTTTGCCTTTTTCTCCAGTCACGGTATTCTCAGCACTCTTCTCCAGCACTACATCTCAAATGAGTTTATTTTCTTTTTATCTGCTTTCTTCACTGTCCAGCTCTCACATCCATACATGGTGATGGGGAATCCAATGAATTGGATGATTCTGACTTTAGTGATCAGTTTTATATTTTTACTCTTTAGGATCTTGTGCAGTTCTTTCATCTCTATTCTTCCCAATCCTACTCTTCTGATGATCCTACCTAGGAGTAAGCCCCATTCTTGTAAAATCTTTGGGCCCCAAAGACAAAGACCAGGTCAATGCATCCAATGCCAATAGTCCCACCAATGTCACATGGCTCCATAACCCCACACATGGACTCATGTATTGGGGACCATTACATGCATACAGCTTTCTGCATGTAGGTTTCCGCTGTGAACACATTTACAACCAATGTATGGACATCATCCTATGTATACCCCATGCCCCCCTCTATGTGTGGAGCGCCCTTCACCTGAAAAAAACTTTATTGAAACCTAACAAGGAACCACTAAAAATATCACTCAAATAGATGGAATAAATAGCAGCCTTGTCTCCTCAGTTGATGTCAGCAGTTAATATGAGCAAAGACAAGGCATTCTTAGGCCCATAGAGGCCCTGACCTCCTACTGAGTTAAAGGATAAAATTCTTATCTAAGCTATTATAAGCTTATCACAGACGATACTAATAATTCCCTATGTGTAAGGGAAACAGTTCTGAAGATACCAGATTTCTCTTGAGCTGTAACCTGTGCACTGAATTGCTTTAAATGTTCAGAGAAAGGGAAGATGGGAAATTGTGATAGGCAGAGCTAAGGGAAAGAAGGAGGAAGACAGCTATTTAGGTTAATTTCTCATTAATTACTCTTCTGCCTAAATTGCTAGGAAATTTTTACAAACAGGCTGCTGCCACACTACAGAATTAAGCAGTTTTACACTGCTTTGATTGTCATGGCTCCATCCTATGGAATCCTGGGATTTGGAGTTTGGTGAGGCAACAGAACTCTCTGATAAAGAAGGCTAAATTGCTCACAAAATTACCAATCCCAGAATTCCATAGCTTTGAGCCATGGCAGTTAAAGCAGTGTCAAAGTGCAGTGTAGATGAAGCCTTAGAGGATTTCTTTTTATAAAAAGGAAAAAATGTTAAAGAGGTTAGGGGTAGTTTAATTTATGGCTAGACTGGAGAACCTATATTCCTCCAAATGTTCTTGGAGTTCCAGTTTCCATCATCCCCAGCCAGCCTCAGTAGTAGTGAGAGAGGACATCTGGAGGGCCACAGATTCCCTAGTCCTGGTCAGAGCTTCAAAAAGTTCCTTTTGGGGGATTACAACTCTGATGATCCTGTAGTCAAGGAAAGAACCTTTTACATGCTGTAGCCAAGAAATGAAAATCTGTAGCCTTCTAGAAAACTTGTAGCCTTCTAGACCTAAAACAGTTGACATCAAACAAAGGAATAATGAACAAGAGACTGGCATTTAAAAAAAATAGTTCATTGAATTGTTCAAAAGGGAGACCTAATGAAAAGCCAAGATTGCCTCATGATTCCATATATTTAAGAATAACTGGGCCAGTACTCTACACCACATAAACTAATACCATAAATATACTTTCCAGAGAACACACATCAAATTCACTAGCAGAATGTCAATATATCCTTCCAGATGATCTGGCATCACTGGTGCTGTTTATCTGACCTTAAGAGCGGGGGAAAGCAACAGTAATGTTACAGTCAATGGATTTTCCTTCACAGTGGATGTGTTTGATCATGTAAATGGGATATAGGAATGATAGGCTAGTTGAGAGATGGGGACAAACCACAAAGACCTACTGTTTGCAAGGTTAGGATGATTATTACAATGTTGCAAGCAGCTCAAGATAAATCACAGTTTGACAGCTATATACCTGAAGAAACTACTTTTTTAAAAGAACATACTTGAAGCAACACACATGCAAGGAGAGATGTTATGATTCAGAAATGCGCACTTCAGCTGTAGGTAGAGAAAGATATAAAATAAAAAGAGAGCTCAGGGCATAATGGTTGAATTATATCTTAAATGTAGAGCAAGCAGCTGAAGGATTAGCTTTGTATTTTTCACTTGCACATCAGCAAAACTTCCTTAATTTAAACTAAATTCACTTTACTCAGCAGGGTGTAGTGTGTAGTGGCTACAGGGGGACAAGCCATTTGGCCCAAAGCAGATTTTCAGTTTTTTAACTTTCATGCAAGAGTGGTGTAGGGAGAGTGTTGTAGATTTGTAGGTCTGGAAACCATGTCCTATGAGGAACGACTTAGGGAGCTGGGGACGTTTAGCCGGGGGGGGGGGGG
>NC_056525.1:229897279-229936472 GCF_019175285.1 Sceloporus undulatus
GGGGGGGGGGGGGGGGGGGGGGGGAAGGTTAAGAGGTGATATGATAGCACTGTTTAAATATTTGAAAGGATGTCATCTTGAGGAGGGAACAAGCTTATTTTCTGCTGCCTCAGAGAACAGGACCTGGAACAATGGATGCAAGCTGCTGGAAAAGAGATTCCACTTCAACATTAGGAGGAACTTCCTGACAGTAAGGGCTGTTCGACAGTGGAACACACTCCCTCGGAGTGTAGTGGAGTCTCCTTCCCTGGAGGTCTTTAAACAGAGGCTTGATGGCCATCTGTTGGATATGCTTTGATTAAGAGTTTCTGTATGGCAGGGATTGGATTGGGTGGCCCTTGGGGGTCTCCTCTAACTCTGAGGCGGGTTACAAACCACCATTAGGGACGTCTTGAGGACGTCCCAGTTTGAAAAAGGGGCGTCTCTTCTAGACACCCCTTACCCTATCACGGACTCAGTCCTTACAAAATGGTGGCGCCCTGTTCATACGGGCACCGCCATTTTGACGTAGCGGATGCTCTGTGTCCGTACGTGGCGCACCGGAAGTGACGCCGTGAGTGCGCCCTTTGGCACTTGCGGTGCCTCTTCCGGGGCCTGAGAAGGAGCGCGATTTCCGCGCTCCTCTGCAGCGTCCGGGGGCCACGGCGTTTAAAGGCTGCGGTTCCCGGACGCTGCAAGTGGAGGCTGAGCCAGACCGCTGCTTCTCAGCAGTCTGTAATGCGCCCATGTTTCTATGATTTCCTGATCAACCAGCCACATATTGTGGACCAAACTGGGAGGATGGAAAAACTGGATGGGATGACTTATTATAGGAAGGAAGATATATGAAGGAAGATAACCAAGGGACAGAGATGACAAATCAGCTTCAATATTTTTGCCCTTCTGTGGGCTGAGCCCAAACCTTTGACATTGATGAAAGGAATCTAATATTGCATGTGGGAAGAAGGGGCATCTCCCCTACCCTCCTGAGGTAGACCCACTTGTATCAAATGTATCAAATACCTGAGTAACTGGATCCTGAATCCAGTGGTGCAGTTCTGCTGGATCCCATTACATTGGAGGTATGAATTATTCCTGCTTCCTACAGGTCCCCAACAATGCTCTTTAAAAACTTGCCCTAGTGGGCTAAGAAATCTTCTGGAGCAGTAATTTTGGCACCAGAGGTCAGCCGTGGGAAAGGAAAAAGAAGAAGATCCCAGTTTTGCTAGTGCTGGATATGTCACTGGATTTTGAAATAGGTATTTAATTATTGTGTAGTTCAACTTGCAGATAGAAATATTTCTGTTATTAAAATGTTATGATTTAAAGATATATAAACTGATAGTTTTAAATGTCTCAGAATTAAAAAGACGACAAGAAGGAAAAATGAACTAGCAGTGTTAATGTACAAAGTTATAAGTATGTATTTTTGCTTAAATAAGAAATGACAAGCAATAGAGTCTTGATAATATAAAAATCCCAAGATAAACAATGGAAGAAAGGAGGTAAGTGGACAATTCTGACAAGAAGGAAGTCTGTGTGGATGGTGAGGTATGTGAGAGGATGAGAGAAAGTGTATTAGAGGATGTGAAGAGAAAGGGAAAGGAAAAAAAGATGCAAGATAAAGGAATGGAGTATAAAAGAGAAAATAAAGTAAAGAACTGATTAAGAGGCCATCCACAGTGCAAAAATAATCCAATTTAATACCACTTTAAGTACCATGGCTCAGTAGTATGGAATTCTGGGAACTGTAATTTGTTGTGGCATCAGAGCTGACAGTCAGAGAAGGCTAAATGTCTCACAACGCTAGTTTCCAGAATTTCATAGTACCGAGCCATGACAGTTAAAGTGGTGTCAAACGGGATTATTTCTTTAGTGCAGATGCCGTCTCGGGGAGAGGGAGTTATTCTAATGAATGTAAATGAGATTGTTGAGGGGATGTTTTGTTGTTGTTGTTACAAAATATAATTTAACTGAATATACTTGTGGATATTGGATTAATTTATGTATATGTAAATACTGTACAGTACTAAGATTTTGTGAATAAAAAATATGATGGGGGGGGGGACCCCAAATATTTTTGTTGTTTCTCTGTTGCTTTCAAATTATTTTCAGATGCAAAACTGATGCATACCCACCATTATAATTCTGCCAGAATGTGGAGCATGCCATAGGGAGTAGAAATCTGGAAGGTATTGAACTGATCAGGGTAAAAGGATGTACACATTACAAGAGCTCATAAAGACTGTTGGACTTAAAACATGAAGAGCCACGTTTTATTCATACATATAACTACTAGGTGACCTTGCTCAGTCAGTGTACTCTCAGTCTAATCTTCCTACTAAGGTTGTTGTGAGCAGGGCCCACAGTTCACTCTGCTCAGCTATACTGACCTATATATTTTTTTACAAAACCAAGTGCCACATGGCTAAAATGAAAGTGAACAAAGCTTTCCCTATTGTCAAAACTGTCACAAATCTCCTACACTGAAATAGGCAACATTATTAGTAATATGAATCCATCTTCTAAAGATAATGAAGGCTTTACACTGCTCTCCCTATTTTCTTCACTCCATTACTAAGATCGCCATTAAAACCTACTCATATGCATTGTATGACACTCATTATTTTAAATGTAAAAATAATTGCTCTGACTCAAATTGTTTGAGAATGAAGAAAGAACATTTTTATGCAATGGGGCAATATAAATTTATTATAAATTAAGTGGGGAGGGAGTATAGTAAATAAGCTGGGGGTTGAAAACATTGTTGAGTTGGACCAAATGATTAAATACAGTTGACAGCTAGAGTTTTATTTTGTGCAAAATTCATGCATGCATTTTTGGAACATAAATATTATTTGGGTTCAAAATCTGGTGTAACTGAGAGCTTATTCTGTGCAAAATTCACACATGCCATTTTTTTGAACAGAAAACAGCATTTTCTGAACAGAACATAATATTTCTGACCCAAAATACCATGTATGAATTTTTCAAACAATAAGGGCTTGGCTACACTGGGGATGAATGCAAAACTCACCCTAAAACCAGTGCTGGTAGTCCTCATGACATATGGCTATTTCCAGGGAGGTACTGTGGTTTTAGGTTCTTATCCCAGCTGAAAATTCAACAGCAGGCTATGGTGTCCTAATTTAAAAGACCATTAAAGGTGAGTCTCTTTGGCATGCTTATCCACATGATTTTTAAATTGTGAATTTTAAATGATGAATTTTAAATGTGGATTATTTTACTCTGTGGACATCTTGTTTGTCCTTTTAAATTGACGTCTTTTTAACTGATGCTGTTTGTTTGTTAATTGCTGTTGTTCCCCACCTTGATCCACGAGAAGATGCAGGTAAGAATTTATTTATTTATTTATTGCCAACTTTGTTCCAAACTAAGCAAAGTCAGAGGAAAGCCTGATACTTCCCAGAAAACCCAGCATGACCTCAGGTTCTTTTTGGCATGCAGACAAGAAGATCTGGTCTGATTTGGCCTGATCTAGTTTCCACATGCCAAAAGCCATGCCATTCCCCTTCCCCATGCTGGGCAGTGCAGGGAAAGAGGATGATCTGTTTCTTGGGGCCACCGCTGTCACTTCCTCTTGGCCAGAAGGTTTCTGTAAAGCCTGCTTGGCAAGCTGCCAATTCTGCTGGGCACAGAAATGGATTCTTGGACATATGATCAACAAGGAGTCCTGACACCTGTTTCTGTCTTCAGTAGAAGTGGAGGCAGGCTATCATAGGCAATCCTATCATACTCAGCTGGTGAGTCTGCAGCAATGGCAGCACAAGACAAGAATGGGCCAACAGGGTCAATGCAGTGTTGACCCGTGGGCCTGTGTATATAATGATGTGGCCATTGTCACCCCAGAGTATGTGGTCATTATTTTGGTCAGTCCAAGGCCAGTCAAGGGCATAATTCTTCCAAAGCTGCTGGAAGCAAAGGAAACTGGTAGGACCACTCAGATGCAGAAAAACAAAACCAGAAATCTTTTATAACTTGTATATGCTGGACTTTTCTAAACTTTCATGGAACCTTTCAGACTTTCTTAGAACTACATTTTTCTCAAATCTCTTCACACCTATATTATGCTGAGCAACTGAGAGAATGGATTGTGATATTCTTACCAAACAGAGGAGGGAGGTGCTGGAAATATTTCTAACATGGTGCACCACTTGGACAAGGGGCTGTGATCCATTCTCAGATAAGCTGCTTTTACATGTCTTGCTGAGCATTTGCCTCATATTGTACCTTCATTAATATAGACTCAACAGCAAGTCAATGTAAACGAAAAACAAATGAGGACAGGCAGCCTATACACCAATTCTCAGCAGTATCTCCTAATGGGCTGTCACTGAGTATAAAAGATTGCCTCTGGTTTTTGTTTCTATGCCCAAAACTACATGAGAAATAAGCATCAAGACAGGCTGCAGCATGAGGATTAGAAGTCAGAAAGTATAACATGATCTTCTCTTTTCCCTTGGTCTGTAGTTTTTGTTGCATCCCCATTTTATTTTCTGGGAAACCATTCGAAGGCATGAGGATCAGTAAGCTTATTTGCATATTTACTTGGATCTTTATGCTCCGGGGTGCATAAGAATGCTTAACCTCTCTCACAAGGAAATCACATTAAGGGACACTGAATATGCCCATTCTTTGCAGATATATTTTAATAACACATTAGTTGGCTCTAAGAACATCCTGTGCCTCTTTAATGGATAAATAATGCTTTTTTTAAAGCCAAGTGAGGGACACAACAAGGAGAGTTCTTTTGAAATATATACATTATAGAGGGTTGGGGAGGGTGTATTTTTCATTCAGTACCTCTGCATTTGGTTTCCACCTGCAACTCTTTGAAATATTAAAAACCCAGATATATAGTATGTTTAAACATATACACCTTTAAAAAACAACAACCGCAGTCTCTGAAACATTCATAGGCCCTGTAGCATTATTCCTCACAATGAATTTAACAACCATGTATATGTGTGTGTGTGTGTGTGTGTGTGTGTGTAAGTCTAACCCTAGATAGTGCATTCACTCCCCAAATTGTAATCTTTATGTAAGCAAAAGAGCATCAATCATACACCAAGTTTAGAGACATCCCCAAGGTATGCACTTGCACAAGTATGAATGAAATGTGCTGTTGTTTACAGGGTTCCCTTAAGACATTTCTGATTTATGGCAACTCTAAGGTGAAGTTATTACAGGGTTTTTTAAAGCAAGATTTGTTCTGAGAAGGTTTGTTTTTCCTATCCACTAAAAATAAGAGTGTATGACTTGCCCAAGATCACTCAGTGGGTTTCTATAGCTGAGCAAGGATTCAAACCCTGGTCTCCAGAGTCATAGTCCAATGTTCAAACCATTACACCATGCAGGCTCTCATGAATAAAACACTACCAGCATAGTGTAGTTGTTTGAGCATCGCACTAAGATGGTATCAGGGAAGGATTAAGGATATTACTATAGACTCTTTTTTAAAAAATAAAACTGAGATGACAAGAATAATTAAGTGATAAATACTATAAAAAGACATTTCTTAAGATCAGCAGAAAACATTTATAGGAAAAGGTTTATAAAATGCTTTATAAGAGCATTTTATAAGAGCATTTATAATAACTTTAACATTATTAAAGTGTTGGTAACTATCAAAACTGGACAATAAAGAGTTGTGCCTGAAGGAGTTTCGTTTATCTGGAATTTAGATAAGATTAAGGTCACCCAACACTGTGGCTTAAGAGACAGGAAATGAACCCGGGGTATTTGACCTTTGTGGAATAGATTTCAGTAAGGATGGATAGAGAGAAGAGAGAAGAGAAACTGAGTTGCAGTGACATTGTGTGGCCAGAGAGAATAATTACAAGGAGAAGAAGTAGACAAAATCTATGAGAACTTACGCTGCAACCTTTTTTGCACAGTCAGTCTCAAGGGTACTACAAGATCCCTTTGCATACTGTCTTTTAAATAGTTCAGTTTGAAAGCTGTCCAATATATAGTACTGGTAACTGGGTATGCATTCAAAAAGCATGGTTAAAGACCAAGAATATAAGTTAAAAGCCCTTGCCTAGGAGGGCCGCCGCCACAATAAACACAACACCAAAGTTGGAGGAATGGCCACAACTTCATTAACTCAACATTAAAACAGTGTAGGGTTGGCCCAAAGCATGAGGTCATGATCTGTAAAATCGAACAACACCCCAGTTGATCGATGACTGCAATTTTGGGATGACCTATGGGCTAGGGAACGCAATCTCGCAGCTATGTGAAGTTCTGATTGCCTCTTATCCCTTAAGCCCCTAGTCACCGGGTAACGTAATAATGTAATGGCCCCTGCAATGGCCATAACATATGCCCTCAATATACCCGGGTCCAAAGGACTCCCTCTCCAGTGCTCCATAGCCCTGAAAACCACTCTCAGCAGATCATGGTCTATGCTGCCGCCCCTCAGTTGTGACAAAAAGCACACCAACCCGAGGGAGGGAGGGTGGGGAGCTGAGCAAAAATGGCCCTGAACACCGGGCAACAAGGCCTTATATAGGCCACTGCAAAGAGGGAGGGGCCGGGATCACACTCCTCCCCTCCAGGGCATCCGACCAATCAGCTCTCTGGAGGACTGGAAACCAGGACCATAGAGAGGGCATCCGAGCCGCCTAGAGCGGCCAAAACAGGAAGTTCCTCTCCGGCCCCTCAGCCAGCCAATCAGATGATTTTTTGGCCCCAGCAAAGCATGCTGGGCTTACTGACGCACCCAGCAAAGCATGATGGGGCGTACCAGGCCCGGCAGGCCCTCTTCGGTCGGCGCGACCTCCCAGCGGCATCGCAGCTCGTCAGGGGAGTCCGCCGACTGTTCTTTCTTGATGATCTTTAGTTTTCCATAGAGAATCCACCAGAGAGTAATGTCAAACTTACTTTTGAAGGAATATGGTAAATTGGATTTAAAATCAATCAAGATAAAACATTTGTTATATGATGATGTTGGAACAAATAGTTATCAGAGCAGCCTGAGTACAACATAGATTAAAAAAAAGATATTTGGGAATAAATATTTTGATTGAGAACGTTAATTTATTCCAATGTAATTATGTTAGAGTTTAGATGGAAATTATATGTGACCTGCAGAACTGGACAAAATTGAAACTATAATTGCTGAGCAGAATTTCAGTGATTAAAATGAATGTATTGCCTAAAATGTTTTTATTTTAAATGCTGCTGATTTTGATGAATGATATACCATTTAAACAATGGCTGAAAGATAGTTGAGTTTTTATTTGGCAAGGCAAAAAAAAAGTGAGATTAAGATATTGCAAGATCTAAACGTTTAGGCTTTCCAGATCTAAAGTCATATTATCGTGCTTATTGTTTTGTATTGTTGAAAGATTGGATTACATTGAAAAATGCAAGGTTGCTGCAAATGGAAAGTTTTAATTGAGGTTTGGTTGGCATGCTTCTCTGTTGTATAATAAAGCTAAAATAGATTCTGCATTTAACAATCACAATATGAGGCAATCATTTTTGAAAATGTGGGATATAAAACTTGATTTTATTCTAAATAGCCTCTTTGGTGTCCACTACATGAAGCACTGTTTAGGAGAGAGAATATTTGAACAAAAATGGGTAACTATAAAGAGTTGATAATACTGGGTAAAGGGCAACATAGAATGAAATCTAGAGATGAATTGGAAATTGAATGTTGGATATTTCACCGGTCCTCATTTGGACAATTTCTTGAGAGGTTTAAAATGGACAAAAAAAAACCCCACAACCCTGTATGATTTTGACCTGACAGAATCGGAACTGAAAACTCAACTTTGTACAGATGACAATCAACAGCAAAGACATACAAAATTTTATTAAGGATAGAAATGGAAGATAAACAAGTGAAAAATGTTTAATAAAATGACCAGAAAATATTGGTACTCAAATACATTTATAATGGCGGGGAAAGGCTTGGACAAAGTTGTAAAAATTTACTGTGAGTTATGATCTGAATTTCTATAAAATGATGGCTATGTGGAAAGACTTTCAAATGTATAAAACTGTTACTAAGAAATGCTGGAAATGTAATCAAAAGCTTGGGACATTTTATCAGATATGTTGGTCATGCACTAAGGATCAGAAATTTTGGGTTTGGAACCATCTAATGCTGAAGGACATTTTAAATATAAAGTTCCAGAAGATACCTAAATTTTACTTATTGGGAATGATAGAAGAACAGATTAAAAGCAAATATGAAAGAATTCTACAGTATATGAATATGGCAGCAAGAATCTTGTGATCTCAGACATGGAAATAAAACATTCTTCCAACACAAGAAGATTGGCTGGTGAAAATATATGAATTTGCTGTAATTGACAAACTCACAATGTTGATTAATTCTTTGGTTCACTTTAAGACAGACTGGGTTATGTTTATCAACTTTTGAGACAACAATAGGGGGGTTTATCAGATTGGGATGTTATAAAATAAGAGCAAGATTACCATAATGTATTTATAGTAGAATTATAACAGGGATATGGTTTTTAGGAAGGTTAATATAATTTGAGTTATAGGTTTTCACTTGAGGAGAAGCCATATTTACTGTGTGTATGCATTTTGTATTTTATGTTGGTGGTTGTATTTTCTGTAGTTGTTTTTATTTTGGTTTTTTTTTTAATATACATGTTTTATTTATTTCAAACTATGTGTTTGAATCTAAATATTTAAAAAGAAAGAAAGAGAGAGAGAGAGAGAGAGAGAAAGAAAGATGATTGAAAATGGCTTAGATGATTCTTGGGAAACCCTGAGAAAGAAAATCCTAAAGAAGCCAGAAATCAAAAAGAAAACTAAAACTAGTCTACTCCCTCCACACAATGGATCAAGAAGTAAACACCAAGGAAATGCCCACTCCACCACTGTGAAAGGGACATTCTAGAGGAATATATAAATAAAGATAGGACAAGCAATGTCTGGGTGCAGGGAAGAGGCCGATATTGTCAGTAGTGGTACACACATGGGCCCTTCTACATGAATATTAATACCCCAAACCACTCCTACTTTGAGACAACTGGAAAAATTTAAAGAGAATATTAAAAAAAATTATAGACCATGGGTCATAAGAACAAAGGGAATGTTTCCAAGAAGTAGTGTGAGAGGCCCTACAGACTATCACTTTTCGTACCAGATCAGGGCTGTGACAACCTCATGCCACCTGATACGGTCTTCCAAGAGTGCAAAAAGGAGCTGCAAAAAGGAGCTCTTTTGCACCCTTGAAAGGGCACCATAGCCACGGTGGGGCAGCTATATGGTGCCCTTTTGGCGCTGTGTCATCTGGACACAGCACTGGAGCCATGATGTTGTGTGCGGTCTGGAGCAGCGCATGGCATCAGGGTGCCCTGGGGGGATGGAGTCAGATTGCATCGTCAGGATGCTGCACCCCGACTCTGCCTCCAGGTTGGCCTTTCAGGCTTGTCTGTAAAGGCCTTGAATAACTACAGAGAGTGAAGAGGAATCAGTGTGGTACATTTTTAAAGGAAGAATTTGCAACTATCAGAAGTTTATATCATTCTGTGGATTTTCCTTGTGTGTGTGTGAAGACTGGTAGACTGGCACTGGAGATAGACAGATACAGACAGCTGAATACAGACACTACACAGTTATAGCACTATGATTTCATTTTAACTATTGCGCCATTCCATGGTATCCTGAGATTTGCAGTTTAAGGGTGGATATTGAGAATTCTCAACCAGACACCTCTACTACCACTCCATATTACAAACCTCAGGATTCCACAGGATGTAGCCATGGCAGTTAAACTGGAGTCATAATGCTATAGTTGTGTAATTTGAAAGGGCTCTGAGATTCTGAAAAGCAACCAGCTTTTTGTGTTGCTAGCTGTCTACCTGGCCTTTGGCTATCTATTGAAAAGTCTAAGCTGAACCTCTGACTAGGCTCAACAATTACATGCATAAAGACAAATATTACCCAATGCCAAAAATTATCCAGTGGCCTCCTTTGAAGGGCAGTCAAACTCAGAAAATCATGGCATCCTTGAAGCTTCTCAATGTTCAGACAAGTGGATGTGTCCAACTTCGAATTGCTTGGTCAGATATCAACTTAGACATGGAGCCTTACTGGTGGTCTCCTCCTCCTCCTCCTCCTCCTCCTCTGATTTCATCATCATCTTCTATTTATCCCTGGGGGTGGTTTTCCCCCAAAGATTGACTCAAAGCAGCTTAAATCTTCCTAATAAATGCCACCATACATTCCACATTCTCAATTGTCTTTGAACTGATGGCTCGGATCTACTGACAGCTGCAGATGGCTTGCATTTATGGATATTTCTTTACCTTCCATAGCTGAGCATATTGCTGAGCTACACATGAATACTCAATCAATTATTCACTTACTCTTGGCTCTCAAAAAGGAAGAGGGTTAGGTGAGGTGGGGGAATAAATCAGAAAAAATTGCTTGCACAAACTGCAGGAAAATGCAAAGCATCTTCAGTTACTTAACAATAAATTATTGAACGACAGCCTGAGTAAATATTCTTCAACAAGTGTTAATCATGTTGATATTTCAAACAAAGATGAAATTTAAATGTTACACTGTTATGCCCCTAGAGGCAAAACTAAAAGAAGTACATGACTGTATCCAAAAAGAAAATCAAATGAAGCAAATGATAACAAGTAAAGGAGCAATGATGTGTCAAAGCAGTTTTATGGCATCTTTTCCATTTCTGTCACTACAATTCCATAAAACAACTGAACAGGAGATGTTTGACTACCCTCATAGAAGTAAATATTTACTCAACAGAAGCAAAGAAAGTGCTTGGATATTCTTTTGTCAGTGCCTGAATAATGTATCGTATAATGGAATTCTGTGCCCCATGAAATATGAGCAGCTTGGAAAAGTTACTCTTGTAGTTCTGAGGAAAAGGACATGAGCATGAATTCACATGTTCAGTGCATGTTAAATCTCAATTCAAGGCACTGAGGATAAATATTAAAGATCTAAATGGCTTGGGATTTCAGTCCTACATAGTGTGAAACCAAAAAACTGAGTTTTGTTGTATTGGTCATACATTGTCATAGGATGAGGGCCTTCTCTATCGCAGCACATTGCAATGTCATAGGCTCCAGGACCAGTTGATTCAATCCAAGTGCACATGCTAAATTGCTTCAATTGTCTTCATTTATTTTATGTGGTTTTAAATTGTTTAGTTCTAAGTTTAATTTTTTGTCTGCTTAAATTATTGTCTTAAATCATTTTAAACTTGTCAAATTGTTAAAATTGTCAGAAACTTTCAGTTTATGCTTATTTAAATTACTGTTTTAAATGATATTAAACTCTTAAAATTGTTTCTACATCGCCCTGAGAATTCTATAAAATTACATATGTGAACATGCATATCATGTGATACAGTATTTTATTTTATAGTTTTATATTTATGTGAAATCTTATATGTTTTACCTAAAATATTTTTAGACTGGATATGTGAAATGGTAGCCACCATCCTTCACATGGAGGCCTCAACATTATACCAGACTTACTTGGGTTTTTTTAATACAAATCCCAGAATCCCTAACTAGCATAGCCAATAGCCATGCTAGCTGGAGATATTCTGGTAATTGTAGTCTTTCTGTTTCTACTCACACACACACATATATCCAGGCTTTGGGGACATTCTTCTGCTGTCTTTCAATGCCAGGCAAACCCATTAACATTCTCTGCTAAGTACTTAATGTTTGATCTAAAAAAATTGTGTTTTTTCTCTGACCTCTCCCTCTCCTGTATCTTTATTATATTTTACTTGAACATATTGTTTTCTATGATACAATGACTTTAAATTTTCATAAAGAACCCTGAAGGTCCCCACTTTAGGGAGAGCCAGTGTGGTGTAGTGGTTTAAGAATTGGACTATGACTGGAGACCAGCATTGGCATCCCTTCTCAACCCTTAAAATCACTGGGTGACCTTGGGTAAGTTGCACTCTCTCAGACTCAGAGCTAGGCAAAGGCAAATCTCCTCTGAATAAATCTTGTCAAGAAAACACCATGATATGATTAGGGTCACCATAAGTCAGAAATGACTTGAAAGTACAAAAGAGCAAGGTAGAGGTTCTTCTTGTTGTTGTGTTGTTGTTGTTGAATGCCTTCAAGTCATTTCTAACTTATAGTGGCCCTAAGGTGAACCTATCATGAGGTTTTCTTGGCAAGATTTGTTCAGAGGTTTGCCATTTCCCTCCCCTGAGTCTGAGAGCATGTGATTTGCCCAAGGTCACCCAGTAGGTTTCATGGCTGAGCTGGGAATTGAACCCTGGTCTCCAAAGTAATAGCCCAACATGCAAACCACTGCATACAGTACATCCTAGTTAAAATACCTATTGCAAAGGCCAACAATCAAAGGCCCGAGTAATCAAAATGGTCTTTGCCTGCTGCAAGAAGGGATTTTTCTCAGTTCCACCATCATTGCAAATGCATTTGATGAGGACACAATGGCTGCTCCCAGGCTGTGGAATTCTCTCCCTCATGAGGCCAGCTTGCTTACCTCTAGAGGCCTCATTCCCACTACCTTTTAAACCAGATTGCAAATCAGTTTGAACTGGTTCAAATGATCCTGGTTCCCACTTAATCCGAGTCACTGAAGCGATTCTGAGAGGGGGCCTTGCTCCAGAACCATTTAACCTGCATCTTTTTTACTCTTTTTTCCCGCTTCTTTTTTGATAAATTGATTTCGCGCAAGTGTGAACCATATGTGGATCAGATCAGAATCGATTCAAATTTCCCCTTCAGTCGGCTGGAACCAAATCATTTTGAATCGATTCATTTGTGAATGGGAACCACAAGTAGGTTATTTGATGCCAGAAGATGCAATCAGGGCAAGTATAGCATAAACCACGATCCGATGTCGAATCGATCCATCGATTCGGATCGCACACTGATTTATCTGTAAGTGGGAATGAGGTCTCTGTTCTTTCCACAGATAAGCAAAGACCATTATATTTACTCAGGCCTTTGATTGTTGATCATTGCAAAATGTATTTTAACTAGGATGTACTGTATTATTATCACCATGTTTCAACTACTTTCTAAATTGTTGTAAATTGCTATCTTTAATATAACTGTTTATTTAATTGTTTTTCAACTGTGCGTTATGTCTTGTTGCAAATGTATTATGTTTTAAGATATATTGTAAGCCACGTTGGGTCCCATATGAAATACATACCATAAATAAGATTAGATATGCCCCTGTCCTACCTAATGCTACTATCACTGATATGAAACAGAATCTGGTGTGTTTTCAGTAATAATAATAATAATAATTATCATCATCATCATCATCATCATCATCATCATCATCATCATCATGCCCTTCTCCCAAGATTGGGACTAGGGCGGCTTACAACATTAAAAAACACCACGCAGTTAAAAACACACAAAAATATGTTAAAATAGGATTAAATTACTGCAATAATTAAAACAAATTCAAATATCAAATACTTTAAAAAGATAAAAATGTTTAAAATACATTGAAACAATATAGTACCCCAGGTCATTCTTTAAAAGCATTCTGTTCTGAATGCCTGTCTGAAGAGGACGGTTTTCATCTGTCAGCGGAAGGCCATCAAAAAATGGGCCATTCAGGTCTCCCTGGGCAGCGAGTTCCAGAGTCTAGGGGCAGCCACAGAAAAGGCCCTTCCTTGTGTCACCACTAATCATGATGGTGGTGGGATGGAGAGAAGGGCCTCCCCTGTGGATCTCAGAGCCTGGGCTGGCTCCTATAGGGAGATATGATCTGCCAAATAGCCTGGACCCGAGCCATACAGGGCTTTGAATTGTGCCCGGAAACAAATGGTCATCCAGTGTTAATACAGTCTCCACACAGACGGAGATCACTCCAAAAAAGAAAAGAACAAAATAGCAAAAGAAATGAAACCAAGGAAACACATCAATTATCCAGTTTAGAAAAACTTGTCAGGTTATTGACGTCCTGTACATGCTGTGGATAAATTCACAAGATGTGAAATGCTGATACTTTGATATGATTTGCCACATTGGTGACTAATGGCATATGGTGCTTCTATTGACCTAACATACCACTTGAAATTTAAACATACAGACAGGCACAAATTGTCAGCTGGGGAAACATGCTCCAAAGGATTATAACAGATGCTTGTTACAAGCATACCATATGACCTTTTGAACCGACTATTGCTAGGGTGATGTATTGCTCCAAAAATGAGGGTTCTTCAAAGCCCACAATTTTCTGGCTCAACTTTTCCAAAAGCAGGCCCTGTACACTTTAAGCATCATGTATGCTTGAGGGATATTGCTTTTGAGTCACCTCCCTTGCTGTCTTCAACTTCAGGCTCTGTGCTGTGTTTTTCCTACTAAGGCGCCAAAACTGATAAAAATCTGATTTTTCAGCACAGCTGCTCTGACTGAAGCCCTGCCACTCGCTCCAGATTAAGAAAGAAAAAAAGACTGGAAAATATTTTCTTTTCTATTGAAAATGCAGATTGCTGGTGTGAAGGTCTCCATTCCAGTTTTTATCTTGGCTTCCTACTGTCAAGTGGGCATTGATATCCACTAATCACTGGCTTCTTGGGGAGTTGTGTTTAACACACACAGCATACCCAGTGCCAAATTTACTATGGGACACAAAGACAGGATTGTTTTCCTCCCTTAGTTGAGTATTCAGAAGGCAAATGAGAAAGAGTCTTTTGGAGCTCTCATGAGCAAGAGAATCAAAAACAACAGCAGATACAATCAAATAACATTAGGAAAAGAGAGCCAAAGAAAGTTTACTCTAGAGGCTTCATTTGTTCATAAACTTGAACATTTAACAAAAGGATGAACAGATTAAGGCAGCAATCCAATTAGTTTTCACTTTGGGAAGTGTTCGTCTGTACAACAATAGAAGCAGTTTTTATGATTTCCGCACCAAAAAAACCCACATTTATTTTTGCATAGAAATTGATAAGAATCCTGTTGGAGATCTACATCTTCGTAAGTGGACTTACATTCAAGGGAAGTTGAACTGGGCACTTTGTGTTGTGCATAAGGCTAGGAGTGCCCATGCATATTGATAGAACCAGATGCCCTTCAATACATTCTTGCTAGTGCCCCATTAAACATCATCATAATTAACTACCAGTGTTTCTTGGTGCCTTTCATTTGTAGCTAAGTATACTGGAGCAGGTTTTTGAATATAATGGGTGTGTGTGTTGGGAATGAGAGAGGACATTCACATCCACACCCTTGCAATGGGTTCTGGCATTGGATAAATGGATGTTCACATTACAGACCTGTATTTATGAATCAATATACAAAAAGACAGAAATTTGTGTCAAGGTGAGACCAGCAGCACCAGAGAGGGAGGCGAGAGAGAGAGGAAGAAAGAGAGAGATGTCTACAGTGTCTTTAGGCTACATACTGATATTCAGACCTTGCTGTCTCTAAATAAATCTAAAGTTCCATTCAAAGATATTTCTGTCATCCTTGCCACGTAAATCCACTAACAAGTTGCACACATTTACTGAACCAGTCAATCTTCAGACCTCAGCACCCATATGCTATTCTGACAAAAATAGCACCTTTCTCTTCACCACATGACTGAAGTCTGTAGCCTTCACTGCAGGTGAGAAAATACATCTCAAAAAGGCAAGCCATCTTCTTAAAAAAAAAAAAAAGAAAAGAAAAGAATAAAAAAGACAGACAGACAAACAGACAAAAGAAAGAGAGAATCTAAAATAGACCTTTTGGGTTCAGACCTGGGCTTAAATGACATCGGATTAAATTCATTTGGATTTAAGGAGTCTAGTCAAGATCAGAATTGTAGAAAGAGAAGTTTTAAATTACCAAGGTGAACACTAAGGTGGACAAAACTGTGAAGAAATTTTATTATTGATTGATTGATTGATTGGCCACCTTTCTCCCAGAATAGAATCCAAGGCAACTTTCAAAGAGGAACACTTTTTTTAAAAAAAAAATCTTCAAATTTTTAAAAACAAATAAAACTCACCACATTATATGATATAATTTTAAAACCATACAAAAGTTAATAACTAAACCCCAGTACAGACCACCAGTTTGCAGCGGCCTGGGGCCAATTCTAGAGTTCCGGAGCATGCAACATCCACATGCTCTGGAACCCTAGCACGTATGGATGGCACCATCTTTACGCAGTGCCATCCGTACGGCACATGCATCCATGACGCAAGTGTGGTGCAGCATCTGCACCTCTGGATGCCATGCCTCTGTCATGGATGCATCAGAGTGTGCCAATGAACCCAGTTTTTCCAGGTTCTTTTTGGTCCAGAGGGACGCCGCACAGTTTGGCTGCTGCAGTGTCCCTAGGAAATAAAACTGGGCACCTTCAGCCCACCTTTTCAGGGCAATATGTACCACACCTAAAACTTCTCAAGAAGGACCTTTCCTGCTTACCTATCACAAACCTGTTTGACCAAAAATGCCTTTGCCTGCAGTAGAAAGGAAAGCAGAGAGGAGGCCAGCCTAGTCTCCCGTGAAAAGGAGTTCCAGAGGGTGGGAGCAGCCATCAAGATGACTCTCTCTCTTGTGTCTTCACCAATGGAGCCTGTGATGGTGGTGGGGCTGACAGAAAGCCTTTCCCAATATTTTCTATGAATATATGTATGTATGCATGCATATGAACAATTTCACCCCTCATGCAAAAAAAAAAGTGGTTTCATCAAATCATGTTTTTCAACTCAGGCATGGTAAATTATACTTATTTTCTTCTGCTTTGGAAATTAAGATATGAATCTATTCACCATCAGTGCTATTCAACATCTATTCAACATCTTTATCAATGACTTGGATGGCAGAATTGGAAGCATACTTATCAAATTTGCAAATGACACCAAATTAGGAGGAATAGCCGATTCTCCAGAAGACAGGATCAAAATTCAAAATGACCTGAATAGAGTAGAAAGCTGGGCCAAAACTAACAAAATGAGAAATGTAAGGTACTGCACTTAGGGCACAGATATAGGATGGGGGACACCTGGCTGAATGAGACTACATGTGAAAGGGATGTGGGAGTCCAAGTAGACCACAAATTGAACATGAGTCAACAGTGTGATGCGGCAGCTAACAAGGCCAATGCAATTTTAGGCTGCATCAATAAAAGTATAGTGTATAGATCAAGGGAAGTAATAGTGCCACTCTATTCTGCTCTGTTCAGGCCCCACCTGGAATATTGTGTCCAGTTCTGGGCACCACAATTTAAAAAGGATGTGGAGAAACTGGAGCGTGTCCAAAGGAGGGCGACTAAAATGGTGAAGGTTCTGGAAATCATGTCCTATGAGGAACAACTTAGAGAGCTGGGATGTTTAGCCTGGATAAGAGAAGATTAAGAGTTGATATGATAGCCCTGTTTAAATATTTGAAGGGATGTCATATTGAGGAGGGAACAAGCTTGTTTTCTGCTGCTCCAGAGAGCAGGACGCAGAACAAAGGATGCAAGCTATAGGAAAAGAGGTTCCACCTCAACATTAGGAGGAACTTCCTGACAGTAAGGGCTGTTTGACAGTGGAACACACTCCTTCCTCGGGGTGTAATGGAGTCTCTCTCCTTGGAGGTCTTTAAACAGAGGCTGGATGGCCATCTGTTGGGCATGTTTGATTGAGAGTTCCTGCATGGCAGGGGGGTTGGACTGGATGGCCCTTGTGGTCTCTTCCAACTCTGGGATTCTGTGATTCAATGATTCTATGAATCAGTTGATTAAAACTTCAAGAAAAGAGATTTCATAAACATAAGCAAGAATGGCCTCTCCGGAGTGGGATTTCCAATATCTGAGAAAAGGCCATCCCCCTGGTTCCCACCAAACAAGTCTTTAAAGGTGGTGGCACAGAGACAAGTGTCTCTCCTGGTGATCTTAGTGCTCAGATAAGCTTGTAAAGGGAGATATGGTTCTTCAAATAACCACAAGATATTTTTACACTTTGACAATGCTTTTATTTTCTTCAAAGAATTCATTTGGGACAGTAACTTGTGAAAAATGCATTCTTTTCTGTGCAAATAATGTCATATTTCACCAAACAAGTTTTGTCTGTTTGTGAAACAAATTTTTCATAAAAATGAAAGTAGAAAAATGCAGAAAACGCATAATCTTGCCCTTCAGGGAGAAGACTTTCCAAAATTATAGTATGCAAGAAAAAATAGACAAAGATTTGCATCCTTTGTGAAGTCAAAGGCTTTCATGGCCAGCATCCATAGTTTTTTGTGGGAACATGGCCACATAGCCTGAAAAACCCACAAAAAATTATTTGTATCCTTCATTCACATTCACATTCACCAACTCTACAAAAAAGTATACTCTACAAAAATAGTATAATAAACCCTAAAATTCTACAAAAATAACATAACAAAAAGTATTCCAAGACTTCTCAGACACTAGCCTATGATAAGAGCATAAGAATAGGATTGTAAGAGTACTACATGATTTTTCAGCAGAATTATTATAATGACGCTCAGATGGTGACAGATGAAATATTTGTGTGTGTAGGAAGCTTGTGCTGAATCCAAGGTTATATGTATAATTCCTCCCTGTTGCATGCTTAGGCTTTTGGAAATAAACTGCATTGTGGAAATTTATATCTGGCCCAACACCATATTTCCCTTGCTCATTTTTATCTGTCAAGGAGCAATGACAGTTGGCGAGTCCCATGTCCTTGAGGCAATGGATCTGCCCTACATTTTACTTCAAAGTTTCATAGAATCATAGAGTTGGAAGAAACCACAAAGGCCATCCAGTCCAATCTCCTGACAGATGACTATCAACCTCTGTTTCAAAACCTCCAAAGAAGGAGACTCCACCCCTCTCCAAGGCAGTATGTTCCACTGTTCAACAGCTCTTACTGTCCAGACATTGGTCCTAATGTTGAGGTGGAATCTCTTATCCAGTTGTTTGAATCCATCACTCTGTGTTCTATTCTCTGGAACAGTAGAAAACAAGCTTGCTCCGTCCTCAATATGGCATCTCTTCAAATATTTAAACAAGGCTATCGTCACTTCTTAGCCTTCTCTTTCCCAAGCTAAACATGCACTGATCCCTACGCCATGCCTCAGAGGGCATGTTTTCCAGACTTTTCACCATTTTGGTTGCCCTCCTTTGGAAATGCTCCAGCTTCTCAACATACTTTTTGAACTGTGGTGCCCAGAACTGGACACAGTATTCCAGGTGAGACCTAACCAAAGCAGAATAGAATGGTAGTATTACTTCCTTCAATGTAGACACTACAATCCTATTGATGTATCCATTGGTGGACCTATGAACTCTTCCCTAATAGGTTCAGCATTTCAGTGGCCCATTTAAAATATTGAATAAAACCTGGGCCAGATTCACCTCTCCACTGATATGGAAGGCAGAAAGTACCAGTGGTTGCAAAGCTTTGCTTACCAACTAACTTGATGCCAAGTTTCAATGATGTCAACAGTTTGCTCACTTTTCTCCTGTGATCTTTTAGCTAGTCACAACAATTCTCCTACTCATTTATTTGGATCTCTTTTTCTATTGTTTAAAATACAGTGGTGCCTCGGGTTACGAAATTAATTCGTTCCGCGGCCGCTTTCGTAACCCGAAAAGCCTTCGTAAGCCGAATTGCCATAGGCGCTAATGGGGAAAAGCCGCGTTTCGTGCGAAAAAGCCGAAAAAAGCACCAAAAATTTTCTTCGTATCCCGAAAAAACATTCGTAACCCGGAACAATGATTTCCTATGGGATTTTTTCGTATCCCGAAAATTTCGTAACCTGGGTATTTCGTATCCCGAGGTACCACTGTACAATAAACCACTGTGTTATTACAAAAGCACACATAGTCTTTCAGATCATTCCAGCTTGCTCCACAGTATACATGAATGCTAAACAAATTGTCTTAATCTTAAACATTTGTGTTTTTTGACATTATCTAAAGATTGTTATGTGCTCATTTATGGTTCCATTCCATATGTAGCTGAATTTTCCATCCAATTTATTTCTGATAATGAGAATGCTTCATCATTTACAGTAATCTGGAATGGACTTCATCCATTCACTCAGTTTTAATGGTGAATCCAGATGATTTAATTATAAGAACATTGTATTCCAGTGTTTTCTGCATAATCAACCATATTGTTTAGGATTGGTTATGATGAGATTTTAAAGTTAAATTGAAAAAGGACTACCATTGTGACTCCATGGTACCAACAAGTGTCCTCCCAAACCTACATTCCCTTTAATTGAGGGGTGAGAACCATGTGGCTCTCTATAAGTTGTTGGATTGCAAGACCCAGTAGCCCTAGTGACTTGTGAGGCATAATATGAACTTTAGTCAAAATATTAAAAATCTGGAGAGCCACATGATTTAATACACTTTGTCTTCCTTTTTCATAAAAATATTGACTTGCTTACTTCTTATCTAATAGTTTCAGCATTCCTAAATTATCCTTAATTACTCAATTTCTTTGCAGGGGGTTTAATTTCTGGCTTCATCTTTTCATCCCAAGCAATTGCTTGTTTATTCTTTTGAGTGTCACTTGATTCAATGAAGATTTTCACACATCATCGTTATATCGTTCCTTTATTGTTCCAAAGTGTAGTGGAATCGTCGTAACAAACAGACGATTCCAAAAGATTTTCACATGAGGCTGTTAGTGTTCTTAAAACATTGATATATCAGAATTCAGCAATTCAACTGTTTTGAAATTGTTTTGTAATCATTTATTGCTGAATTCTGATATATCAATGTTTTAAGAACACTAACAGCCTCAGGTGAAAATCTTTTGGAATCGTCTATCTGTTATGACGATTCCACTACACTTTGGGACGTTAAAGGAATGATATAACAATGTCGTGTGAAAAATGTCATTGTCAATAAAATAAAAACATGATAAAGGAAATTGTTCTGGCTGCAAGAAGGAACCCATTAATTAACGAAGGTCTCTGCCTTCACCAGAGAGGACTGAAACTGTATGAGGGATTTTTTTTAAATGTGGATGTCGTGGTAATTGAATAACTAATTAACAAGGTTTTTTATTTTTTTGAAAAAAGAGAAAATTAGTAGCACAGAGGATAACAGGGAGAATTGTTGGGAGAAATTGCACTTTTGCTGAAAGGCCTATTTATGAATATGATCAATAACAATATGTATATTGGAATCTTATCTATGGCAGTGAATCTTCCTGAATTTTCATTGCTGAAATAGCTCAATCATAAGTGCTGTTGGAATTTTTTAAAGTCTACTTGCAAGTGAAGGGCTATGAGCTAAAGGGCTCACACATGAAAACAACCCCAGAAAAGTGTTCCTCCCTCTTTAAACATTTTAACTTTGCAAAGACATCAAGCATTGCAAAACAAGGATGAGTTTAAAGGTCACAGATGCCAATGTGAAATGGCACTGCAAAATTTTAAAAGATGAGATACGCTGTCCCAGTAGAAGCATTGAACTTTATAACAACTGTCGCTTTGAGGAGACACTTAGCGGAATGATGGGGTTACACAGCTGCATGCAAATTGGTGGGTCACAGATTCTGCAACCTAATGTTAAAGCCATTACAGTATTAATGTTAGCACAGCAGTCTCACATAGTGACTGTTTCCTTTGAATATCAACCAGCCTGGGAATGACTGGTTATTAAGCCAGCAAAAATCCACTTGTCACTCCATATCACCGGTTAACACTGTACATGATACCATTCATTTAAAAAATACTCATCATGGTGATATTAAGGTAATAAGATTTTTTAAAAAAACATGATACATATATACAAGCTAGAATCATCATAACTTTCTAAGCGAATTAAGGCCTGGTACAGATGGGCCCCAAAGGACGCCCTTGTCACGTGTGAGGGGTGCCCCGCCCACACTCCCCTCACCCCTCGCACATGACGAGGACATCCTCGCTGCATGGCACTGAATAGACAGTGCATGTAGTGATGACATCACTGTTGCGTGGCCTCCAGATGGAGCCGTGCAGCAGCGATGTGCTTACGCACACTGCAAGCTGTTTGCGGTGGCGCAAAAAGGAGCCACTTTTTAGCAGTCCTTTTTTTGAGTAGCCACGCCATGCAATTTAGATGCTGTGGCACAGCTACACAGGAAAGAGAGGAGGCTCCTGGCAGCCTCTTCCTGGTGTTCTGTACTACGCCTATGTTTGCAAACCCTTCCTTTAAAATTAAAACAATCTATAGAATGGGGCTTAACAACATGGCCACAATTAGAGCTTCAATATGTTTGTTTCTTTGTTTTACTACACTTTCCAGATTCCTTCATCCAGCACAGCCAATGGTCATGCTGGATGAAAGTTTTGGGAGCTGTAGTGCAAAAGAATAACCTTTCCAAACTCTGTCCACAATCAAAATCAGATATTCTTTTAATTCTATTGCAAATGATATATTTTAGTTCAATAGATACAGTTCCGCTCAAAACAGAAAGGGTATAACTGGCTATAAAACACTTGTTTTGATGGCTGACATTGTGATTTCAGTGTTTGAATATGACAAATATCCATATAACAAACATAGATTGACTTCAATTAAAAGCAATGCAAACTCTAGACAAGAAGAAATTAAAGAACTGCACAACAATGCTTTGCATAAACCAAGGAGATACTGCAGTTAGTGCATCTTGCTAGCTTTCCTTCAGAACCTAAAATAAGTACAATTAAGTCCACAGGTTTAATTTCATAATTGCATTTAATTAGTATGATTTCACTTTTCAACACTGGAAAAGATACTTTGTAGAGTATGACTCTGGGATACTCTAACCGGCATGGGCAACAGACAGTGGCTCAGTGCTCTGGAAACTCTATATTAAAAAAAGTAATCATCCATGGATCTGGCATTTGTAATTCAAAAAAGTAACTTTTGAAAACTATGATGCTTTATGGAGGCTTTTTTTGTGGAGAGGAAACCAGAGATAGCTATCATAGCCCTGGAAGGAATGGTGGCAACTGCTTTTTGCAAAGAGTTTGGTCACTGGAAAATAGTGCTTCTGCCACTTAGTTTTACTTATTATCCAGGTAGACCTCATGCCCATATCCACAGTCTGCTGACACAGATGCAGTTGCTGCCTGCCAAACCTTGTGTCTCCCAGCCCTTTGATATTACAAGAAGCCATCTTGATTGGGCCTTGTGGTCTCTTTTAAATCTATGATTCTATTATTCAATCAAAGAAGCCATCACCTTGAGTCTGCAAGACCTTAGCAAGGATGTTGATAACAGGAACACTTGGATGTCTCTCATTCATAGTGTGGCTGTAAGTCAAAGTCAACCTGATGGCAATTAACAACAATTAACAATTAACAACAGCAAATATATATATTCTTTTCCTTTGTTTTCTCTTTCTCTTTCTCATTTTCTTTTCTTCCTAACTTTCTTTTTCTCTCTTTGTCCTATTGATGTATGAGGAGTATGGTTGGATTTATATGTAAGAAACATTTATGTTTTGTATCTTTGTAATTGAAATTTAATTAAAAACATTTAAAAAACAACATATAAAGTTCAGTGACTATGATCAAGCATGTGGATTTGTATATCTTTCAGTTATATTCTAGATGGTGTTTTAGTTGTAATAACTGTGAACTGCCAAGATCCTAATAAGGAAAAAGGTGGAATACAAATTGAATAAATATTTAGACACAGAGGGGTCCAGTGCATCTCCCTGGGGTCTTTGTGGTATGCTTGTTTCCCCCAAAAAAATATTCCATTAATCATCATGAATTTAACTGTCTTAATTCACAAATAAACCTTAGCTGCAATGAAATATATACTGTAGAGAAGCCTCCCATTTCTAGCTCGACAGTGGGGAAAGCCAAATCCACTGCATGGGAAATCCATTTTTACTTTCCCTATAAAATCATTTAATGTACTAGACAGTTATGCAAGTGTTGACCTTGATCTCAAATATCCTTGGCCTCCAGTTCTGAAAATGAGATTACAAAATTGCTAAGCCCACTTGCTAAAAACAAGGCCTCTGGAGAGGACTGAATTTCAACCACACTTTTGCAAAATAATATTGAGTGGTAGATTCCAATTTTTATGAAATATTTTGGTCTTGTTAATTTGATGGGTCATGCTGGTATCCATGTGGTGTTATCTCTATTTATAAAATGGATGATAGAGATCATCCTGATAATTATCACTGTATTACTTTAATTAAGATGATTCCCTAACTACTCACTAAAATGTCACCTGTATTTTATAACAGTTCTATAGAGCAGTGGAGTGGGGCAGAAGATATTATAAAGAAGGGAGAGAGGAGTGGATTATAAAACAGGAGTTAAAAATGCTATTCCCATTTAGTCCTCTTTAATATATTTATCATTGTTTGGTGCGATATCCAAAGAGAACAGGAACCTCATTCAGTGAAAACTGAGTCACTTAAAGGCTTACAAAATGTCCTCCCACTGACAACTTTTCAAAGAAACTTTTGTCATGTGAAATTCAACTCATTAGGCTGATAATTTCTAGAAAACACTTAAACCTGTCTTCACACAAATGATTTCCTCATCCTCTTTGTTTTGAGGCTGTAGGTAGTTTGTGTTTATAAATGTGGTTCATAAAGTGTGTAATTTTTTTCAGCACTCCAATTTTCATTTCATGTTTCTAGGACACCTCTGCTCATAGGTTTGAATCAATGCATAAAAGTACGTCTACATATTATTCAGTGTAGTGAGCTGGACAAAAAGAAAGGAAAGATATACACAAACTATTACACCTTAACTAGAGATGTTCAAAGACTATCCTAACTCCATCCTTCAGCATCTTCAAGCCATTGCTGCAGATCATATACCTCATCAGGGATCAACCTGCTGTTGCTCCAACTTCTGGGACAACAGAACTTTGTGAGCATCTCTTTGTATGACAGCGATTTTGTTTTGATCATGATATTCTAGAGCTGATATGGAATCCCAGTCCATAGTGGGGGGAGTGAGTGGTGACAATGATGATGGTTTTTCCTACAGTACCCCAGATCAACACAATGTTTGGAGCCCTGAGAACCCCCAGTGGGGGAGGAGTACTGTTCTGCTGTGTTCCTATGAATCTTATGGGAGAGCCATCCATAAAGTATAAAGGTAATTTGCTCAGGCCATGTGAAAACCTTAATCAAAGAACTTTACTGCATTGGCCCTGGAACGGGCCTGTAGCGTTCCAAAACGGATCATTCTGGGGATGCTCTGTGATGGGGAACTGACTTTACTGCACAGCAAGAACATTGCCACCGCCACTGAGCATCCCCATCTTGAGAAGCGTTCCTGGAAATCGCCCGTTGGGGAACACATCCGGAACGGGATGGGGATGCTCGGTGGCGGTGGTGGCAGCGTTCTCACTGTGTGGTAAAATCCGTTCCTCGCCTCCAACCATCCTCAGAATGTTCCATTTTGGAACACTACAGGCCCGTTCCAGGGCCAATGCAGTAAAGTTCAAAGATGTGTGTGTGTACATGCATCTGTGCCCCCATCTCACAGAAGCATAGAAAAAGAGCAGAATGTGGTCATGAAAGTAGATTTCAACTACATACTAGCTTTCATTTATAATAAACAAGTTTCTGTTTCTTATAGGAATGACAACATGCTTAATGTTTCCATATAAACATTTACTGATGAAATGCAAGCAGTCAGAAGGATAGCTCAATAAAGTTCCCCAATGGTTGGCAATACTTTGCAAGATTCTGGATAAAATATTTTCTTGTCTTTCAAGGAGATGTTTTAAAGTAACCAAGAGAGCCCCCATGAGTTGGGGTGTTATAATATGTGTAGTGTGCCAGGAAACCATTGTCTCTGTTCAACCAATTGTTGATGGACTGGAGTTTGTGGAAATATTCCAATTCTGCTGTTTCTTTTTGCAATCTTCCTTTGTAGAAATGTGTTTGTTCAAGGACT
Source organism: Sceloporus undulatus (assembly GCF_019175285.1). Lineage (NCBI taxonomy): Eukaryota > Metazoa > Chordata > Lepidosauria > Squamata > Phrynosomatidae > Sceloporus > Sceloporus undulatus. Next base: position 229,923,118 of record NC_056525.1, read on the forward strand.
GCTGTTCTGAGGTACTGGATGAAATGCCCAGGAAGATTGTAGTGTTCTGCAACTGATTTTGGTGTATTTCTCGTTTCTAATTCCTGATTCATTTTCATTTATCCTATGGCCTGTTTGCCCAATATAGAATGCTGAAGGGCCCTATGTTGACAGAAGATGGCATATATTACATTAGAGGATGAGCAAATGAAGTAACTTCTAATATTGTGGGTGATATGGTTAGGTCCTATGATGACAATTCCTGAATAGATGTGTGGGCACATTTGGCATCTGAGTTTGGGATTTTCTCATCCAGGTTATATGTTCTCTTATAGGTAAAGTGTTTTGTTTTGTTTTCCCTGTATATGGTGGGTACTGTAGCTTGAGGAATGCTTGTTTACAGCCATGACTGCCAATACAATCACATCTGCTCACACTTGCAAGATAAGGATGCCAAACCCATGGAATGGCAACAAGCAATATTTTATTTTTACTAGTTATAGGAACTCAGAACATAATAAAAAAATGAAAAATGATCACATGTTAATCTGAACTAATATTTTAAAAAATAAAAATAAAATTGCACTACTGGTTCACAAGCTCCTTAGCTTAAAGATGAAATTAAAAAATACAGTATTAAACTCCTAACAGATATAAAAACTTTAAAAAATACATTTATCTTTAGAAATATTACAGGCATGAGACCAAGCCATAATAATTAACTCTCTCCATCTAGTTCCAGCCTGGTCACCACTAATGATATCACCAGAGTAGGTAATTTAAAATCTGGCCATCACACACTCTATTTATTCAATAATTGCTATATGACAGAAGTGTGGCTAGCCTATTCGATGCCTCTGAGACACTTTTTAAAGGTCATTAATTGATAAATTTCATTGCAGGCAAAGAGTCTTGTTCTTGTTATTACTGTTGTTATTTAGAGATTCATTGAGCTAAATTAATGGCAAGTGGAACTGAGGGAAGCAGACTTCAGGAATGAGTTGAAATATTTAAGAGACACAAGATCTCATATTAGAGTTCATGTTTTTAGGAACCCAAAGCTTGTATTGTAGCCAGATGCAAATGTTCTTTAAAGATGAAATGTTTCTTAGTTTAATTTCCTTTAATTGCATTTATATGAGGGAATCCACATCTGTGGCAGTTTATGGCAGTAAACTGGCTTTATATGACTGAATTAAATGATGCTGGAGTGCCTCTAAGCATGGGATTTTCAATTATTTTCAGAATTTCAACTTTATTTCTAGGTCTTTTGCTTTTAATTAATGATGCACGTAAGGCCCATGCAACACACTGAAATCTATTTCTGAGTAAATATGAACAGCACTGGATATTCCTTATTAGTTTATGAATGACTTTATAAGACAGAGAGATGCATATAACAATGATAAGAATTTAATGTTTAAAAATATGAAAATGTATTAAGAGAGTTTATATGTTAAAAGAAGAGATGGACATGGTTGATATCTAAAACTCCTCATATTTAACACTTGTAAGGTCTCATAGACTCAGTATCATGCTCATGTACCTTTGCTTTCTGCTATAAATTTCCAGGAAATGTGAATAAATAAATTATGAGTTCTAAGACATAGCTATGTTAGTCTAGATCAGTATGCAAACGGATCTTATAACGCCTATTAATTGAGACAAACAAGTTCGTAGCATAAGCTATCCAAAACACACTACAGAAATAATCCAGTTTGAGACCACTTTATCTGTCCTGGCTCAGTGATAGGAAATTTAGGAACTGTAGTTTTGTGAGACATTTAGCTTTCTCTGTCAGAGAGCTCTGGTGCCACAATAAAGTACCATTGCAAGGATTTCCTAGCAGTGAGCCAAGGCAGTTAAAGCCATCTCAAACTGGATTATTTCTGCAGTGTGTTTTGGACCATGGACTTAAGTCTACTTCATCAGGTACATGGAGTGAAGTACCTAGAACTATATCCTTATAGCTCTGAATCTGCTGGTTTAATGTGTGAATAGCAATAAAAATACAAAATTTGTGGGTTTGGTAATGAGGGGACATGTTCAGTTTAAATGATGGTCCTTGGGGGACAAAGGCAGGAGGAAAAATGTTGCCTAAAGCCCTGGTGAGCAGATAACCATATGAATGGTGGAGGGAGTTATTGGAATGTGGCTGCCTGGAAATCAGTAGGGAGATATGATAAAGTAGCCAAGACAGACTTTAAGAGGCTTGGGTGTTAACTAATGCTATCTATATGTAGACAGATAAAATAAACCTGCCTATGGCATACAGTCTACAAAAATAATTAAATATATTACATATTAGTGCATGTTAACTTTCAGTAAAATAAGGCAGACAGCAAATTAAAATAACATCAGATAACCATCATGCAATGCCTGGGAACGCTTACCTGAACTGTATAGTCTTCAGCTCAGTTTTGAAGCTGGTTAAAGAGGTGATGGCCTGTGCTTGTGGGGAAAGGAGGTTCCAGGAATGAGAGGCAGCAAGTGAAAAGGGACGGAACCAGGATGGGGCACTGAAAATCCTAGGCTGGGACAGCAGACTACCAGAACAGAGGGCACAAGTGGGAAGATAAGGAGAAAGAAGCTCTGATAAATAAGGAGGGGCCAGCCCATGCACAAGTAAAGCTGTGCCAGACAGGGAGGAAGGGGTGCCATGGCAGGGAGGTGGGGAATGCTCAGCCAGGTGTCAACCCTCTTCTGGGATGTCACCCAGCGTGGTCCACACACTCCACACACCTAGTGACACCTCTGGGAATATGGTATCTTCATATATTCAGTTCTAGTAATGACTGCTTTCCAAATGTCATGGCCATTCACTCTGACAAGACTTTGTTGTTAACTGTCCTCTTGTCGACTTCAACTCATGGCAACCCTGTGGATAAGACATCTCCTCTGTCTTTCACTGCTCTGCTTAAATCTTTCAGATTCATGCCTGTGACCTTCCTAATTGAGTATGGTGATAAAATGCAGCCTTTCTTGACCCCCTTGTTAATTGTGAACCATTCTGTTTCTCCATAGTCTGTTCTGATAGTTGCTTCTTGTCCTGAGTACAGATTTCTCATCAGAACTATCAAATGTTGTGGCACTCCCATGTCTTTGAGGGTGTTCCATAGCTTTTCATGACTGATGCAGGCAAAGGCTTTGCTATAATCTATTAAGCACATGTTGACTTTCTTTTGGAATTCTTTGGTGCTCCATTGTCCATCATAAGTTTGCAATGTAGTCCCTAGGGCCTCTATTTTTCCTGAAGCCCACTTGCACCTATGGGATTTCTCTTTCCATATGTGATTAAAATCTATGTTGCAGAACTTTAAGCATGATTTTGCTTGCCTGAGAAATTAATGCTATGGTTCTATAACTGCTACAGTCTTTTGTGTCTTCTTTTTTGTAGATGGAAATGTAGATTAAAAGTTGTATATTGATTGTTTCCAGTATGTTGGCCATTGTTTTGTTTTCCATATTTGCTTGACATATTCTAATGAAGACTAGAGTTCTTTCTGTATGTGTAAATGTAGCAGTTCAACTGCTATATCCTCTGTTCCTTGTTCCCAGTTTCTCTTATAGCAGCTTCTACTTTGCTTTCCAGAATCTGGAGTTCATCTTCGTATGATTTTTCATTCCAGGTGCCATTCATCATTTCACCTCTTTTATAAAGCTCTTCTGTGTATTGCATCCATTGTCTTTTTATTTCTCCCTGAACTTATAGTATGTTCCTGTTCTTATCATAGAACATCCTGGTCTTTGGTTCGAACTTCTTGATTTTTCCCTGACAAGATTGGCATTGTTCAAAGACAGCGTAGCTGCACTGCACAGTTATAGCAGTTTAATGCCATAGCTGTATCCTATGTAATCCTGAATTTGTTAATTGGAGAGGTAGTTAAGAATTTCTGTTAGAGATCTCTACTGCTGCTGTTCAAGGGACTATAGAAAAGAGATTTCTATGACATCTGATTCAGCCACCAATCAACACTATTCATGAATTTATAGTTGTTCCTGCTGCTGTTGCAATAACAACAACAAACAATCCTCTTTCTAGTGCTCAAGCATAGAGTGTAAAATTATCTTTGGACTGAACACAGTAAGGGTGCTCCAGAATAACTCTAGGTAAGTATGTAAGCATATATGTATGTAAAACATTTGCTTCCTTACAACTACTACTTCCCCACCAAACTCTACCTCAGATTTCACAAGGAACAAACTCACCTGTAGTTCTGGTATGCTAAATTTGCACATGCATAAGATGAGAAATAAGAACCATTTTCATTTCATGCTCAAGGCATCCATGCAGCAAAAGACCCAAATGCAGCAATTTTAAAGTCCTTACAGAATAGCTTCCTTGTTACCAAATAGCTGCAAAGTTGCTCTACGGTGCCATCTAGTGACTCTGCAAAGAGAATATGGATGGAAAGAAAGAAAAGAGCTTTCATAAGGAGATGACTACTCATCATTTGACACAATGCATTCGTTTCCCTGCATAACAATAACCCTACAGATTTCTCCTGGATCTTGACTGCTGGTGTGATCACCCCAGAGGCAGCCAATAACAGGATGTTACTGTTTCAGAAGTAAAGAGCTTGCCAACTTGTGCAACTGATTCTTTTCCTATATTATTTTATATATGTAAGATTCTTACTATGTAAGATTCACATGTTGTTTTATCCTACCTGCCTTGGTTGAAAACTATTGCAATATCTTTGTTACCATTTTAATTAAAATGGAAGGGGGCAGAAATAACTTTCCTCCTCCCAAAACATGTTTATATAAAAACATCCACATCGCCAGAAGTATTCATTTGACAAATTTATATTTAGATATTGCAAAATTGTGTCCATGGGCAGAAGAGAGAATGGTATACCATCGAATATTTTAAAGATCTCCTGCTTAAATATGTGAAGTATATTTTTATAACGGATTAAATTGTTATTTAAAAGCCCCCCTTTTTAAACAATTACAAGAATGCTTCCATGATGAAAACGGAAGCGTTCCCCTTTTATAGCTCCAGGAGCGATCCCACCAGGAGGCTCCTGTCGTGGATGGATGATGCTGGGGCAATGGAAGCATGGCGGTTCCACTCAGGTATGATAAACTCCATAGTCCAAACATGACTCCCTGATTAATAGACAGGTCTTCTTCCTCTCAACTGCTTCAATGGTCTCTCTCCAGCAGCCATCTAGAAGTTTCTAACTGATTAGCTGGTTGCCCTCACACCACCAGTGATGCCATCACTCCTCATATCTTACAGTAAGTACCCCTTCCCACAGGGAAAAAGGCTCTGATAAATGGAGTGATGCATGCAAGTTGTAGTGGTGTGAGGTACCATATATGCACACCTTTAAGGGTGGTACAATAGTACAATATTGTATTATTGCAATGGAAATGATCCCTGCAAAGAATTTACCTGCAACGAGTAAGAAAGAGGTTAAAGTCTTCTAACAGACTTTAAAAATACTTTAATTTGGTAAATGAAACAAAAGAAAAATCCATTTCAAAAGCACTAAAAGTAACCACACTGGAACATCAGCATCCACACTTGATCAAAGTGGAGTAACAACTGAATTGATAAAAAAAATAACCAGTTTATGAAAGAACTGTAGATCTTATAATTCAAACGTCTAGAACTGTCTGTGTCTCTCTGTGTGTGGTGGTGGGGGGGGGCAAGCTTCAGAAATACAGTGTTCTAAGCTGTCAGTCACTTCTGCCTGAATATTTCATTGTCCCTTCCCACCTAACAGAAGGAAACCAACTGTCAGCATGTAGTTGAAAGGCAAGATAGTTTGTTATATTTAAAGACAAGAAGGAATATGTTTTGTTATCTCATTCTGATAAACTCCTTCACTGGTGAGTTTGTTCTCATTGCTTCTACCTCTTGTTAAGTGACAGTATTGAAGACCTCTGAGCTTTGAACTTTACACCAGGAACTCACAAACCAAACACTCATTATCTCTGAGCCACTACAATAGTTCGAGAGGTGCCTCAACAGAGTACTGCTGCTATTGTGTGCCTTCAAGTCATTTCCAACTTATGGAGACTCTAAGGTCATGGCATTTTCTGGCACTGAGAGTATGTGACTTACCCAAGGTCACCCAATGGATTCCCATGGCCAAGAGGGGAATCAAACCCATATCTCCATTGTCATAGTCCAACCCTCAAACCACTACAGCAAGCTGGCTCTCAGGGTACTACAATCATTTAAAATTCATCTTTGCTGACCTAGACTGTCCTCCTTTCTCTTCTACTAACACAACTGTGGTCAAAAACATACTGCAGACATAATCCAGCCTGATACCGCTTTAACTGCCCTGCCTCAATGCTAGGGAATTCTGGGAACTGTAGTTTTGTGAGACATTTAGCCTTTTCTATCAGAGAGCTCTTTTGCCACAACAAACTACAATTTCCAGGATTCCTTAGCACTGAGCCAGGGCAGTTAAAGCAGTCTCAAACTGGATTATTTCTGCAGTGTGTTTTGGATCTAAGTCAGATAAGCTTTGTTGGTGGCAAATGGAGGTCTTTTATTGAAGATTGCATAGGCATCTTTAAGGGCTGTTGAAGTATTGCATTCCTGTATGGCTGAGGGTTGGACTAAGTGGCCCCTGAAGCCTCTTCCAACTATAAGATTACATGACTCTCTGTGAGCACTTGGACTCAATTACTCCAAAATGCAAATGCATCATTGTTATCAACCAAACTATCAAACTTGTGCTCATGTGTGCCTTCAAGTTCCAATTTATGGTGACCCTAATGTGGCGCTTTCATGGGGTTTTCTTGGCAAGATGTATTTAAAGCAACTATCAACCCATCAACTGCCAAATTCTTTTTACAGATTACTAGTTTGAGAAAAGTAGCCCTCTCTTTTTTTTCATTTTTAGAAACATCCATTGATTGATTATGCAAATTTGACCATCCAGCATGGGATCAAATTAATATACGTTGAACAACAACATAATTAGTGGACACAACAGAAACATAAGCAAAAGCAAAATAAACTAAAAGGACATCAGCTTTGTAATCCTTCTGGAAGCAATCCAGAAGTGAGTTCCACTTGCATGTGTTTCAAGTCCATTATGTTTCAAGTTCATTTTTACTTGTTATAATGGATTACTTTTGAAACTGGGGAAGAATGCTGGTCTTAAACAAGATGCTTAGAGAGTGTGCCCTCGCCCCAATTTATAAACTTTTTAGCAAGGATCAAATATCACAGAGCAGCACAGGGCCATGGGTTGTTTTTCCCCTGTTCTGACCTAGAACAAGCTGCAAATCCAATTCTACCCAAGACTTTATTTGGTACTGAAAACTGTCACACACGACTACTAGAAGATAAGCTTTATTGGTGGTAAGTGATGCAGCAGGTAGTCTACAGCAGAGAAAGTACTGCAGAACTTTAGCTGATGGATTTCAACATCCCATTGCAGCAAAAGGTGGAACTGGGAATAATTATACCCAGACTGTCTGAGGGCCAACACTCCCTGTGGCTAAATTACAGGTTCCCTGGGCTGGCCACTGGAAGATGGACTCCCAGCATTAATATAATGCAAAACTAAACAAAGGTAATTGAAGTGCTTAATTATGACCCATCTCCTGTCTTAAGAGTTCTGACAATAGTACAAGCAGTCTGGTTCATTGCCATGCTCAAACTACCAGGCTAAAGTAATACTTTCAAGTATGGCCTACTAAATACAATAACCCTTTCTATACCATTGGGTAGCTTTTAATGTTTGACCATGATGCTAAGAAGGACTCTAAAACTCATTTGTCTAGTGACAGGGGCCATGCTCACTACATTTTTCTTACATCGTGGACCTGTTGCATCCTCCAACACAATCTACAACTTCTTGTCAGGAGACGTTTTAGATGAAGAAAGGGATTCTTGGACAAAAGACAGCACTTCCAGGAGTGGCAAAGTGTTGTGCCCTTCCTTGGAGGATTCTGCTGCTTTATCTGACACAATTCGGCACAGAAAATGCTAGGTTATGCATTGGATGACACAAGAAGTCAAATCATGTGAATAAGAAACAGAGGCGCGTTACAGACGGGCCCTTCTGGCTCCCCCGTCACATGCTAGGGGTTGGCCGAGGACCTAGCGTCCACACCGGCCTCACCCCTAGCACATGACGGGGGCATAATAATAGCGGTGCCCTATATACACGGGCACCACCATTATTACGTGCCGGATGCATAGTGTCCGCATGTCATGCCCTGGATATGACGCCACGAGTGCGCGCCTCACGCCTTGTGGCATCACATCCGGGGCGCAAGAATAAGCGCCATTTCGGCACTTCTTTTTAGCTGCGCCAGGAAACCTCGAGGTCTGGCCGCTGGGGCTTCTCGGCGCAGCTAATGACGGCGCATTGAGAGCGCTGCTTTTCAGCGCTCTGTAACACGCCAGAGTTCTGCATTCCTCTGCAGTGCAGAACACTTAAAAAAAATAAAATTGGGGAATGGGAACCTACAACCATCCTCTGGCCACCTTTTTGCTCATGCAATATGTAATGAGCCAGTCCTGGATTGGGATTTTGGTAGATCAAGGTTGGAATCCCTGATCAGCCATGGAAACTCACTGGATGACTTTGGGCAAGTCACACTATCTCAGCCTCAGAGGAAGGCAATGGCAACCTGCCTGAACAAATCTTGCTGAGAAAACTCTATGCTAGGTTTGCCTTGGGGTTGCTATAATTTGGAAAGGATTTGAAGGTACAGTACTCAACAACAACATAAAAGCATTACCTAAGTGGATTCAAAAAACAATTTAACAATTAACAAAGGCAAAACTTGAGGCAGACTGGAGAATATTAAGAAAGACTTATTACTCTTTATATGAACAAGAGTGGAAATCTTCACAGCATGGTAATCATGGACATTCCTTCTCAATACACATTCAGTATCCTCACATTAATCATTACGTTATCACAAAGCTAAATCTGATTGGCAAAATGATGTCCTGACAGCCACTCCTAATATGATCTATGATCCCTGATTGGCTGGGATCATGCATGGTGAAAGAAGAAAATTAATTTTAAAAAATGATACTAAATATATAGCAAACAGTGATTGCAATGGTGACAAAATACCTGAAAAAATGTTTGTTGGGGTGAATTTTGTATCTTTTTCTACAAAGAAATTTCATGGTAACAACACAACACAAGTCTATTAAAATGGCATTGACTCTTAAGGATTTGGAAACCTTTGGCAACAGAGCAGTTTACAGCTCAGGCAAATATTCATCACCATCTTTTGTTGCTTATAATATGTCATCCTTTCATCTGCTAAAGTCATTTATATCAGAACTTCACACCTGGGACCCATTCTTATCTATATTGGAAGACTCATAGGTTTGAGCTTATAAACACTCTCTGGGAAACACTCTCATGAAAGGAGGCTTCTGTAAGCAATGGAACAATATTGGAGATATCTCAGAGTCTGGATGACTTGGGGGATCAATTGTTATGTGACACCTCTGGGAAACTTTCTTCTCAAAAGTAGGTCAGGTACCAGGAGTGTTAACTGAGAAGTTACTTATTTATTGGGATCAGCTGTTCCCAATTCCAGGAAGTTCGAGGCTCAGCAGCTGCTTTGTGACCAAAACTCTAAATGTTTGACAAAATCTGCCTATTAGGGTTCGTTTTGTTTTTTAATGAAATTGAAATGATGGTGCTTGAATTATTGGTCCATGAGGACTGCAATGTATGCTATATAGCACGTTCTTTCTCATGCGCTTATTTTTCCTTTACAATTTTACACATACTCAAAATAAAAACTTTTGATGCATGGTATTTGGGGATAGATTAGTTCCTTTTCTAAACTGTCCAGAAAACCAAACCAAGTAAAACAGGAAAACTGTTCTTCACTGTCCCTGTCCTATTTGGATAGAAGCCCTCTTAGCCATGATGGAATCAAACTGAAGACCTCCTCCTCTGGATCATTGTTCTGAAGTTCTCTTCCATCTCTTTAAAAATAGATGAATATACACACCCTGCTGTGGATATAAGTAGTGTAACAGTCTCTTCTCTGTATTCCTCCTTCATTTTTGATGTGATTGGTAACGGACATGTCTTGGCCTTATACAAACTTCCCTTTCCATTTCTTTCTCTTTTGGTCCTTAAACCTTTCTACAGATGCAGCTCCGTTAATGAGGCCGAAGTCATGGTAGGCTTTATGTTGGCATTAGATATATATTCTTCTATTTTAAAATTGCTTGCAAGAAGAAAACTAGAAGAAAACAGGAAGCAGATTGGGCCAAAAGCCTTCTGCCTAACATGTTAGTTGTGGAAGCATTAAAAATGGCATTCCTTCCTCTCCACATACATGAAACCAGAGGTAATAATGTCCAACTCTAATTCAAAGAGGTCTAAGTCCATGAAATGCCTGATGTTGCATACCCAATTGTTGTTATTCTTCCTAGCTAGATGGTTGTGTGTGTGGTTTCCCAATCTACTTCTCAAGTCTTATTACCCTCTGCTTTGACTTGTCCTCCAGTGAACTTTCTTCATACATGAACTCTGAACACTTCTGACTATGCCTTTGGACTTCCGTAGCCTGGCTTTGCTGTATGACTGGATCTGTTCTGTTTGAGCTCAGACTGCTTTGTCCAAGTCTTTGGATTGTCCTTGGCTGTATCTGCACTGCAGAAATAATGCAGTTTGGCACTGCTTTAACTACCATTGCTCAATGCAGTGGAATTCTGGGAGAGGGGGAAGAGTCCTGCCTTTTCCAGTACACTGAGAATATGTCTACATGGGCCATTTGCACCCATTTCTTCTTGCCCTCACATCACCCTGTCCACCCAATGCAGAGCCAAAGACCCAATTCAAATGTGGACTGTCTTCACATGGAAAGGCCAGTTCCACATCAAAACTGGCCTATCCATCCTTTAACTCAAAATTTTTAATACATAACTTTTGCTCCTTTTCCAGGAAAAATCCAAGCACCCTGGAGCGAAACCAGGTGACTGCTTACACAGCATCGTGCTGTGCCACCTGGCACCAGCACCACTGGCATACGTCACTCTGTCTGAGATCCAGCTATGTGATAGATGCCAGGTGCCTCATTTTTGACCCCAGAGGGAGCACTCATGTCAGCAGCGGTAGCACTGAATGGCATGGTGGGACGGTATTGTAAACAGTCATCCAGGATCACTCCAGAGTGCCCAGGTAATAGGGAATTCAGGGCAGTTTTGGGGTCAGAATATTCTGGGAACAGCCTAGAATATGTTGATTAGTATAGACCTGTCCTTGGACAAAAAATAATCTGCCACATCCTCTCTTAGTTTGCATATTTTTCCCCATTAATAACTTTTGCCATCTTGATCACACTCTAATGTAGCTTGGCCACATCTGTCCCAGGTTTTTATCTGTAAAATGTTGGAGGGTATGTAAAAAAAAAATGCTAATGCCTAGGCCGTGAGTCCTGTAGTTAAGTTTGGGACCTAGTGCATGACAGCCCTATAATGAATCATTAAAAATGATTAACTTCCACTGAAATGACTGCAGAAAACTCTTCTATACTATCACTTCTTGCTCTTGTGCCTCCTACCAGATCTCTGCTGAAGCATTTTTAAGAAGTGTTTAAACTAAGCGACTTGAAACAAGTAACAGCTCCAGAGGGTGCCATGTCTTCTCATTATTATAAAAATGCAAAGGAAATGTTGCCATGCAAAGTGATACACTCACGTCTTTCCTTTTGAGTCTTAAAAGAAAAGGGAGAATGAGGCTGCTTTTTAATCCAACTGACTATGTTTGCCAAGCGCTAAGCAATAGAACAATAAATGTCCAAAAACATCTTTATAGCCCTTGAATATATAGAATCACTAGGCTGGGACCTTATGTCCTTGGAATGCCAACATAAACTTGTCTGCAATTGGGTACAATCCAGTCTATTTATCTACTTGGCTGCTTCTCCATGGGCAGGTAAAGTTGGCAGATGTAGACAGTAGCCATGGCCAAAGGTACCTTGGGTATTCTGCACATTGGTTCAAATTGACTTTTTTAAACCCTTAAGGACATGCTGGCATTAAAGAGCTTTGGCAGTAGACCCACACCAACTTTACATGAAACTGCCTGAGTGATGCTGTATAAAAGTGATCACGAATGCCATAAAATATAACTTGGGTGTCATATTTTAGTGTTTAAAGATGGCTGGAGGTATGTGCAATATTAAGGGTCAAATCAGCAGTTTAACAAGGTTTGGCATATGCCCTACTTTTTACAGAGCACTTTCCTCTATTGAAAAGTTTTCTACTAGCGATGGAAGGAATATTAGAAAATATTGTCAGAAAAGCATTTGCACTTTGGGACTTATTCTGAGCAAATTATTCATGTAGTTATTTTCTGCAGAAAACACAATTTTCTGCACTGGAAATGATATTTCTAAGCAGAAATATTATTCCCTGCACACACAAAAAAGCTGTTTCATATATAGAAAATGCTGTTATTCAGGAGCCTACGATGAGCAAAATCCATACATGGATGATTAGTATAGAAAACAGCATTTTCTGCACAGAGAATACTTCTATGCAAAACAAAAAACAAAAACATATTATTTTCTGTCATCAAAATGCTATTTTCTATTAAAAACAACCATGTACTCATTTAGTACAGAATTAGTCCTGAATTTTGAATAGGCCTGGAAAACTGAGGTTTTTTAAAAGATTTTCTTACAAATGCTAGAATTCTTAAAAATACTAGACTTACACATAGCTTCCTGGAAGAAGAAATTTAGTGAAGAATTATATCCCGATTCTCTATTTGAAAAGTATCTTCCCATTCCAGCTGCACTTTAAAAGATAAAAGATAATAAGAAAGGAGAGCAAGGATGTTGTCACTGCCTATCAAGAACTGGGAGGTAGATTCAAAAGTTGCTCAGGCTGATAGATCTATTATAGGAGGAGCAGTGGATCAATAATTGATGTTACTACTGTTTTTTTCTGCAACAGCTCCGAGGTATTGCTGAAACTAGGAGCTCATATTGGAGCAGCTCTAAGAAAAGCAGGAGCAAAATCAAAATTGGAGTGGCCACCTCTTCCTAGGACGCCTTTTGACTCTCTTTTCTAGTGTGGTGGGTAGTATTGCATTTGTTGTAATTGTTTCTAAATTGGTCTCTATGCATTTAAATTACCTAGACACTGAGGAAATTGAAATAGTTAAGAGTTCCTGTACCTAGGATCAAACATTGATCAGAATGATAACTACAGTCAAGAAATAAGAAGAGTAGTAATGGTAAGGGAAGTGATGAAAGAGCTAGACATGATCTTAAAGAGTAAAGATATACACTTGAGCACTAAAATTAGAATCATCCAAGACATTGTATTCCCTGTCACCCCGGATGGATGGATGGATGGATGGATGGATGGATGGATGGATGGATGGATGGATGGATGG
>NC_056525.1:229936482-229948267 GCF_019175285.1 Sceloporus undulatus
GAGAGCTGGGCAGTTACAAAAGCAGACAGAAAGGCAACCAATTCATTTGAGATGTGGTGATGGAGAAGAGTGCTTAGGACAACCAGAAGGACAATCTAATTGGCCCTTAAACAGATCAAGCGTGAAATCTCCTTGGAAGCCAAGATGACCAAACTGAAGTTATCATACTTTGGCCACATCATGAGAAGGTACAGTTGACTAGAAAAGACAATAATGCTAGAACGTAGAGGATAGTACAGTGGACCCTTGTTATACGCTGGGGTTTGGTTCCAAGATCCCCCCATGGATAACAAAATCCATGGATGCCTAAGTCCCATTAAATATAATGCCATAGCAAAATGGTGTCCCTTATAAAAATGGAAAATAAAGGTTTGATATTTGAAATTTATACTTTTTGTGAACATTTTCAAACCGTGGATGCTTGAACCTGTGTATAAAAAAAAATCCTTGCATTAGAAGGGCCGACTGTAGAAAGGAATACCACACACCAGATGAATAGATTCAATCAGGGAAGTCATGGATCCCAATTTGCAAGACCTAAGCAGAGCTGGGGAGGATTTGGGGGCATTAGAGATGCCTCATCCACAGTGTCACCATGAATCAGGGTTGGAACAAGGGCTGTTAACAAAAACAACAATGCCGTTTTCTCTAACACGGTTAGAAAAATAGATATTCCTGGAGGACTTAAAAAACAATGCACAATTTAATTCAATGTTACTTGATATTGGAATTTTTTTTAGGTGGGGATTGAAAATAGAAATAGAAATTTGGTAAAATTGTGTATTATTTTTAGGCAAGAATCAGAAGAGAAACACAAGAAAGCAACACCAAGAATGTTTTTATTCTTTAAAGAAGACAGGAAGACAAAGAAGAAGAAAATTACCAAAGACATTGATAGTTTAAAATTGGTTTATTTGTTATTTGTAACATTTTGATCAGTTTGTAATGGAAAGTGAGATTATTGATAAAACAATAAAGATATATTACACCGTAACAAAAACAACAATGCAAATGTTATGCAAAATTCATATCTTTTGTCCTTATTCTAGATTATGGTGTTCTCCTTTTCTGATGGTGCATAAACTGCCATCTTCTCTCAACCTCTGAAGCAACTCAAGCCCCATGGTTCCAATATCTCATACTTCATGTGGATGGTGTCTGGTAAGCATTGTAAATTAGTTAACGTTTCTATTGCAAAGCCTAAAATATTGCAAATATTTAAAATTGCAACTGCTAATATTGCAAATACTAAAAATTCTAACTGTAATATATAACCATTCATCCATACAGCAGTGGGGACAAATGACACCAATAAGCAAAAACATTTCAGCATAAACTGGTGCATCAAGGACAGTTTATTCATCATCAGTAGTTTCCTTAATTACTGTACTGGTCTACAGCTCTCATGAGAGAATGTTTGAGCTTCAGTTTAGTCACCACTCCATTATCTTACAAGGAGTAAAAAGAGAAAAAGAGGGATGAAATTATCTCTCTCATGGAAACAAAAATCAATCTTTCTGTCTCTTTTACTCACACTAACACACATACTGCACATAGCACCCAGTAAGTAAACAGCCAGCCCATCTTTCAGCCTCTGAATGCCATTACACTACACTGCATTGTAGTTATGTGCCTTCAATTCTATTCTATCTTGTGGCATCCTTATCATAGGATTTTCTTGGTTTTTGGCTTCCTAAGAGAGAGAGAGAGAGAGAGAGAGGCAAAAAAAAAATCCACTACTTGCAGCTATGGGGACATAGCAACTTGTTAATTATACAGTTACTATCTTCATGCCTTCTACCTCATGAAGTTCCAATTTCACAAGGAGGAAGTGTCCTTGTCATGTTTCCATCTAGCTCATCTGTCATGCTTCCACCCCAGCCCCATGAGTTGGAGGACTGAATGTCTGCAGACCCCTAAGCTTCGTGGTTGTCATCAAAGCATGGTAGAAAATCCAGTCCCATCATCTTTTCCTTTTACCACAGACAGCAAATCTCTTGGTCCAGACCTGCTGTAATCTGGAAATGTGTTTCCTTCACAAAAGGTGGCCAAAGGCAGAGTATTACTAGATCTTCCAAAATTGCATTGAAAGCATTTTGAGATTTGCTCTTGAACAATTACAAGCTCACTTTAAGTTGCCATATAAACCACACTGAATACATGAAGGGGTATGTGGCATATTTTTAAAAGCATAAATAAATTAATATCAGAAATGTGGAGAGGCCAAGGAAATGTTTCATAATTAAACACACATTGTTGCTTTTTGTCTCCAAGAAAGCTAATCATGGCAGGATGCCACTTCAACATGTGGCAACGTTTGCTTATAACTTGGAGAGTTCACTGATTAAAGAGTGTGAGTTGATTAATCATCTGAGTTTTCATTGATTGATTGATGATTGATTAGTACATTAATTACATTTAAATGTATTTGCATATTGTGAAAGTCACAGTATCGATGTTCCCTGTTCTAGTGTTGAAGGGGGTGCAAAATAATTTCTTAAAGGGATGGGGAACTCTAGTCCTCCAGGTGTTGTTGGATTGAAGCTCCAGAATATCTCATTACTGTGGAAGGTGCAGTTCCAGAAGATCTGGAGGGCCACAGTTACCCATCCAAGATCTATATTCCATAAACAAGAATGCAACAAAGCATGATTTATGAACATATTCCTGTTGTATTAAAAATGTGTGTGTAAACTAATATATAACTCAGAGCAGCCTTCCTCAACATAATGTTAGCAGGATATGATGAGAGGTCTAGTCTAAAAGTCTAGGAGAGCAGAAAATTGGAGAAGGATGTGATTTGTGCCTTCATGTTGACTCTTACTTATGGTGATTTGTGACTCACCCAAGCTCATCCATACTAGCTGTATGTGAAAACAGCTAGAGGACTATCATGCCAGGTTACTAAGATGCAGCAATTGTGTTAGTGTAGGAAACACAAACATACCAGTTTGGAGATACCCATTTTTGCACAGGTCTTCAAAATGTGCCACAGTGATGCTATAGTCCCAGGCTCTGTCATGCAGTTTTTCTTTTTCACTTGCACTGTAACAGTAATTGATTAAGTTTTTAAAATAAAAAAAGGGGGGGGGGGGAGAGGAAAAAATCTGCCTGCTTGGGAATAGTTTGATGGAGCAAGGAGAAGAGCATAATATCCACTCATACCCCATAGCTGTCTGCATATCAGAACTGCAGCAGGGGAAACTTATGACACCTGAATCAACAGTGGAAAAGCACCGTGTTTGGGAAGCATAGGCGGATTCTGCCCATCACTGAAAAGGATTGGAAAACAAAGCAGCTACAGGATAGACACAGCATTGTGAGTTAAGACATGACCACCAATGCTACTATCTTACTGCAATTCCATTTTAGCAGCTTCATATAATAAGTCCCCAGGCGATGTGCTTCATCTATACCCATGCCCAAGAAGCTACAGATAAACTTCAAATTGTTTGACAAGCATTCCTAGGGGCAAAACAGATTGCCCCAAAGGAGTGGCCTGCCATTGCCTCTTTGAGTGCCGAATTGGGGCCACGGAAACTACACACCGCAGCCCCAATCCAGCATTTTTCTGGACCAAAAAGAAGCAGCAAAATGCCAGCCCTTTTGGCCAGTCAATACAGCCCTTTAGTTACGGGGACAGTACAAGCCTAAGTAATTAGGGAAGAATCCTTGTCTTCTCAGGCTACAGTTGGTATAAACATCTGCAGCTGGGGAGATGTCCAACAACAGTTGATAAGTATTGGGAACATGACCATCAAAGATCAGTGTGATGGATGACCTATCATAAGGCCTAGGCACACAGGTGTGCTAATTAGGTCAGAAATGTAAAATCACACATAGATCAAGTGGTTTTGCATGTATAAATAAGAGTCTTTGGGATATGCTCAGTGAGCTTCATCACAGGCCTTGAACCACAGTGATATGTTACTTGTGGGCCGGTGAGGGAATCTCTCTGTTGCTGTACTAAGGGCCCCTAACAGATGAATGGAGAACATGAGACTGTCCAGCTGCTTTTTCTGTATCCTTGCCATGTACCCTTTTCTCTGTAAGTTGGCAATAAAGTTTTAAACCTTTCCCACAGGTGTGGTTATTCATCTTGATCCAACCCTCTTATCTTTAGAAAACATTGGGTTTTCATAGCTAGGTGGGGATTCAGTTCTTGGCCTCCTGGAGCCTGAGTCCAAGGCAGGAAGGCTGAGATGGGGGTGTCATTTGTAGAGCTTGGGAAAGTTACTGTTTTGGACTGTGATTCCCAGTCCCTCCAGCCACTGGCCATACTGGCTGGGAGATTCTAGTAATTATCATCTAAAAAAAGCAACTTCTCAAAGATCTGGTCATTTTGTCTAAGATAGGATTGTTCCATGGTGCTCTGTGGTAAAATAGAAGCCTATACCCACAGAAGAATTATTTTCACCCTGAATGCACTGGGTTTGTAATTATGATTTTTATTACTAATATTCCTTTGCTGCCTTTTTATGAACCATGCTCAAGTTGGCACATAATGTCAAACTATGGCATTTAGGGGCTGGGAATGGGTGAGAGATGGTGGCTGCCAAAGTATGTGTGTGGAGAGATGCCATTTCCTAACCATTCTCAATTTTGAGCCAAAAGTTTTCACATGAGAACATTTATCTAGCCCTACAATCCCCCATTGATTTTAATGAGAGTAGATATTAAATCATAACTAGATTTTTCTGGATTGTAACATAAGTCAGTGTGGTACATGTTTATATTAACTGGAAATTGCCACATATACAACCACAGTGGGAACAGCATGCCTGCCACTACAGTGAATGTTCACCCAGTTCTCAGTGACCTACAAAGATCCCATGCTGTTTTACCACCATGCATTTTCCACTGCCAGACTATTGCCGTGACTTCTCCAAATCAAATAAATGGTAGAGGCCCACCCAGTGAGACCAGATTCATTATGGATTTTGATCAATGCAGGGTAGAAATGCCAGCAGAGTAGAAAAGAATGCACTGAAAAGTGGAGAAATGGTATCTTTTCTTCCATAGTGTCTGTAGTTTTGAAGATAAAAGTATATGTCACAAAATTGTTTGAGCACAAAACCTGGGCTTCCCAGATTACTCAAAGCAGGGATGAGATGGGGCACACAGCACAACCTGTACCATATATTCCACATGAAAAGTAGCCTTGCTTTAATTTATATAATCCCATTAGGTTTGCTGCAACAACAATGATTATCCATTCTGAATGGGAAAGCAGATAAGTACACACACACATACATTGTTTGTTTAGGGAGAATTGTGTTAGACTTTGGGATGCTATCTTTTGAGCCATATTTTATTTTAATTTTTTCCTGAAATATTACACACACTACATGTGTCTATTACTGGGCAGCCAACAGAAGGCCATCTTGTAAGATTCTATATATTTATAGTTCTTCTGAAAATAGTCAAAAGATATTGACCAACTAACTGGTAAACTTTGCTATCAAAGAGTGTGGCACATAGCCATATGTCAGAAGTCAATGTATCTACTTAAGACAGTAAAAGCAGACTAAAACCATTCAAACAGAGAGAGAGAGTTAGGATAAATTGACATACTATATCAGATAAGGACCTTAAAATGTATAGCCTGCCAGTTCACAACACATACACCTATATCCGAGCCCAGTAGAAATTCATCCTACCTATGCACTGCCACCAGGTTGGAACACTCTCTAGATTGTTCAGTGTTTCTAGTCTGTCACTGACCTGAGAGGACTAAAAAGGGAAGTTTTCCCCATGCAATTGTGCGTGATTTCTAATGTTTGCTTCATTTTCTCACACAATGGCTATCTTATGGCTAAACAATGATACTACATGTTGTGAGGACAGGTAATTTACAGATAATTTAAGAGAGTACCCATGAGCACACACAGAGTCTGCCTTTCACTGCAACTGTCTGGCCACATAATTAAAATTAAGAAGCCACTGTTTCTTCCAAAGTAAATGGTAGAAATTTCCTCAGCCAATCTCATTTTAGAAATTAAGCATACATCTAACACCTCCCTTGACATTGTTCCAAGAACAGAGTCCAAATTGGAAATGTTAAAGCTAAAGAGTCCAGCTTCGCATTACACTAAATGCATATCTGTTTCTAAGGAGCCACAAAGGGAGAGGAAGTTGTTTTAAAATTTAAGCTACCAAAGAAATACACAGAACTGAGGAGGTATGTCAGAGAAGAATGGAAGAGGAGCATGAGCAAAGACACAGACAGAATGTATTAGAATATTGCATGTAGAAACGTCTCCCAAACAACAAATGGTTTTATTTTATTGTTTTTAAAAAAAAACAATGTGTATTTTTACATTTTTTATGTATAAAATAAAAAGTAAAAGAAAAGAAAGAAAATAAATGTCTCTCACTACTACGTTGGTCAGTCCAGAATCAAAGTTGGTTAAGTGTTTATAGAGTCTACACAAATTTGTGACACGTAAGTAAGATGTGGATTTCTGGACAGATGCAGAGACAACGAGTGACCATATTTGTCACATATTTTACATGAAATGTTGTAATTCACCATCCTAAGTCCTCTCCCCACCTGGACAATTTGTGCATAAAAGGGCTTCTTTTTTTAATGAAAATAAGAGCTGTTGATCTTTCTTCCCATTATGCCAATGGAGGGGAAAAATCTCCTTTGGTTACGGTAATACAGGAATAAGAAGGAGATCCTTAACACACAATAAATGTGCTAAAATGGCCCTAGTTCCCTGGATTTTGCTGGCAGTGTCCCCAGGAATCTGCATCTTGCTTCTATTACCATAGGCACTGGTGGCTACAGGCCTGCCTTTTACTTTTAGAAAGATTGACACATTGCCATAAATTCTTTCCTGAGACTGGCAGTTATTATGGCAACACTGTTCCCATTGCTCTAGTTAAGATTGTGTCTGCATTTAAATTATAAGCCCCTGTTTTCAGGAGTTTATATCTTAGCTATAAACATCTGTTGTGGGGGTGAAAATTGGCATTCCACCTCACTGCCCTAAAGTCAGCCAGTCTCTTGCAGTTCTCCCTCTTTCCTTCTCTTTCTTTCAGTTACAGTAATAACAGACTGGGTTTTTTACATTGTATTAAAGGAGGAAAGAGGTTGTTCTGCACACTCTGGGATGTGATTTGTTCACAGAGAGTGTAATTTTAAAGGACTGTGCTCTAGATATGCTGACTTTAAGAGTTAGCACAGAAGGAATAGTTCTGGACTAAACATCTGAACCGATGCACTGGAATTGTAATAGTCTTCATCAAACAAGGTCAATAAGCAACAGTTTCACATACTATTCTCTATTGTTTGAAAGACAGAGTACATGACATGCATGCCACAGAGTGGCCATGTGAAATCATTGCACACACTTGCTGTCTCCATGTGGTGATCTATTGCTGTGTAGCAATTTATCCTACAAACAGGTGACTTTTTCCATGCTGCCATATGCAGACCCTTTGGTGAAAGTATGTGTTTGGGCAGCGTTCTCCACGTTATACCATGACAGAATTAGCGTGGCCAGTTCATCAGCATCCCATTTCCTGATGTTTGAGAGTCACAACCTAAACCAAGGAGTTTATCGCACAGATATTTAACCTAACTGCATCCTAACAGGATGCAGCCGGGAAGTGGATGCAGGAGGGAATTATTGCATATAATTCGCCACTGATTCCACCAACCAAGTACAGCCTGACTGCATCCCAGCTCCCAGGCACACTTTGGAGGGCACTTTCCAAAGCCAGGAGCTTTCAAACTAGGAAAAGCAACCACCGAAGTACATCTGGGAGCCGGGATGCAGCTGGGTTGTATTCAGCCAGCAGAATCAGCTATGTATTACATGGGATAATTCCCGCCTGCATTCCATATTTCAGCGGCATCCCGATAGGGTGCAGTTGGGTCAAATGTGCATGCGATAAGCAACCAAGAATGGTATTTTGGATTACTATATGTGTAAGGTGTTGTATTGTCCCAGTGCTACAGCAGGAAAAGATTGGGAATGAGTCTGAGAAGTCAAGTAATTATTGAAATGCACATGAGGGCAATGTGGTTACATTCTAAGGAGTGTGGGGAAATGTTCAAAAATATTCCAAAAATGGTTGAAAATATGATTTTAAAGTGTCGAAAAACATTGGCAAGAAAAATCCTAGACAGATGAAGATCTTGGCAGTTTAAGACTTATTCTGTACAAAATTTGTACATTTATATTTTTTGTGCAAAAATACTGTTTTGTGTAGAAAGAAGCATTTTCTGCATTAAAAAGTAATGCTTCTGCAAAGCAATGTGTTTTTGCTGCAGAAAGTACTGTTTCTTACACACACACAAAATATATTTTCTCCATAAAAATTATAAAAAAAACATGCCGGGTCTATCAGCAGTGAAGCTAATGTGATAATTTCCTAAATTATAAATTTAGGAGCTAATGGTTGGGCAACAAAGCAGTAGTTACCATTCCCATCAAGGATAACCTTCTATGTGGCTCTTGTCTGCAGTACATATGAGACATGGAGAATTTTTCTAGGCCCTATGCTGCTGCTTGGGATTTTGGAAAACTCAGAGCAATTCCCTGAGTGTTGGTACCTTGCCAGACCTGGCAGGTCTACACAGAATGACAAATTGTAGTATGGATAACCATATAGAAGCAGTGCCTTGTAGTAAAAGTGTAGAATTTCAAGAAAAAGTATAGAAACATTTACACTAAACCTGAATCTGAAAGAGGGCAAACACTCTGAAATTTATTACTCTGTGTATAGTTATTGGGATATGGATACAGACCCAAGATAGGAACTCAGAGTCTAAGTAGATTATTGCATTAGCTTCACTGCCAGGATAGACGCGGGAAGTAACTTGTTTAAGGCCTATTATCGCATTCACCCATCGCCAGGCAGTATGCAGCCCATATGCAGCCCAGGCTTCTCTGGGCCTGTCCTGCATCTTTTCAAGAATGCAAAAATCCCACTCTTGAAAAGCTGCAAGAGAAGCCCAGGTTGCATACAGGCTGCATATTGCCTGGCAATTGGTGAATGCGATAAGATGTGCCTATAGAAAGTTACATCCCGGGTCTATCCCAGCAGTGAAGCTAATGTGATAATATCCTAAGATATAAATTCAAATCCCCATTCTTTCATGGCCTATTATTTTGATGTTCATATCCAGAAAATGAGCATAAGAATTACCTATGTTACAGTGTGGTGATGGTTTTCAGAGCTCTGAAGTGTGTTACAAACCAGAAGGTTCCAAACTGAATCAGAAGAAAATAGACATCAGCAACATTTCAAGATCTGGAATGCAAGTATGCTTGCACAGTATAGGCTCAGTATTTGATGGAATTTTTGGTCTTGAAATCTCTCTCTCACACACACACACACGAGAGAGAGAGAGAAGCTAACTACAGTAGACATATTAAATCAATTGCTGAATAGTAAATCAACAAGTAGATAAATCTACCAGATTGAACAGGTCCACTCTAGTCAGAACGAAAAGGAAATTTAGGCCTAAATATGTGTTTCAAATCACTAAATCACATTTACATTCTCCAGTGAGATAAGTTAGCATACATGACTCCTGTCCAACTACCCTGCAAGGTGAGTTAGGCTGAAGGAGGCTGATGAGGATGATTACTGTTGGCTTACAAAAGTTAAAACAAACACAGTTCCAAATTCACAGCATACAAAAATTAAAAAGCAATAAAACACAAAAATTAAAACCAATTTAAAACATAAACGTTAAAAACCAGAAGAACCACAAATAAAAGTCCAACAAATTATACAAGGCCAGTTTCCCTTCAAATAAGACAATTCTCAAATGTCTGCTGGAATAAAAATGGTTTCACATACTTGTGGAAAGATAGTAAGAAAGGAGCCAATTTATCATATCTGGGAAGGGGGGTTCCAGAGTCTGGGGGCAGCGACTGAGAAACACCTCTGCTATGTTCCCAATAAATGTACCTGTGAAGATGGTGGGAATGAGATGGACTTACCCCAAAGATCTCAAAACACAGCAAGTTTATGTGGAAGAATACAGTCCTTCAACTACCCTAAAGAGAGGGTAGGCCAATGCTATCAGGCCTATCCTTAAGATACAGATCCCTCCATCTATCCATCTGCCTTGGTCCAGGACTCAGAGGGAGAGAAGAATGCTGGACCTGATCCCCTTCCCCTCAACCATTCCCTTCTCCTTCTGTGTCGTGTCTTAGATTGTAAGCATGAAGGCAGGGAACCATCTAATTAAATGATTTTATGTACAGTGCTGTGTAAATTTACAGCGCTATATAAATAAAGCTTAATAATAATAATAATAATAATAATAATAATAATAATAATAATAATAATGCTAAGCCACACAGGGCTAAGATCACCCAAGGCATTTCATGGCTGAATGGAAACTAGAATATGGATCATCCAACACCACTTAATTGAATTATCCTTCCAAATGTGTAAGTTTACACTAGAAGTACCTTTGTTCTGTTAGCTTGGTCACGTTAAATTATAATGCTGCTCAGATGCATTTTTTGAAAAAATATGTGTTATTAATAACAGCAGTCAAATAATTTCAAAAATATAATAAGCAGATGGTGGCTAAGCATGAATAGATTGCTAATTGATCCTCAACATGTCAAGAGTACAAACAAACATTTGCTTTGTACCGGCTTGCTATAGCATCTTGTTACATACTTACAGGCTTACAGCTGTGTAACGCAGAAAACATAATCAATTACAAAACCAGATTCGGGTTTTGCATTGAAATATTGTTTTGAAAAAAGCTGGAAAACTAAATAGTTTAACAATCTTGAGATAACCAAGTTATATTTTAATAACGGCCAAAATATTTATTTTCTATGGAAACATTCAAGATGACAGGATTATATGAAACCCTGTGTATTCAAGAACTAAAACTAAGTTTCTTTCTTCAAAGTCGGTTTTAATTTCTATCAATGCTGAGCTTTTAACTTCCTCTTCTTTGGTCACATGGCATGACAATCTACATAGCTATGAAAACATCCAAGGTGAGTGTAAAATTTTAGTTAACTAAGGGAGTATACAGACTGGCACTTTATGCCAACCTGCACCCAAACTAGGGCTCAGGTAGGGCTGAGCGTTCACACACTCAAAGCCCTTACCACACGCCGCAGGCACCATCTTGACAAGAGCCCATCCAGATGGTGCACATCATGATGATGTCCATCATGTGCAGCGCCCACATGGTGCTGCGTATGAGGGGCATCATAAGGCCATGTCGTGGCATTTATGGCACCCATTCAAGGGCACAAATAGGAGTCACATTTCACAGCTTCTATTTGCACCGGGTTGGAGCCGTGGCGTGCGGCTGCCACATCCCCAACCCAACACTTCCAGGGGCAGCATAGAGCTGTCCCTGAACAGGCTGTCTGTTCAGCCCCAACGTTGATCCATATTAAGAAACCAGTTCTAGCTGACAGCAGTAGGTCCTTTGTAAAGCTAATTGGTCTTAATTGTCAATTTACAAGCAATACAGCTTTACAGTACAACAAAGTTGGCTCACAACAATATATTGTTGCTGGAAAATTGTATTTGCATGACAAGTACTGTTCTCTTTCACACTACACAATTATAGCACTTTGATGCACTTAAAGTCCCATGGCTGCTGCTGGGATTTGTAGTGTCATGTAGTGTCTGCCTGCCAAGAGGGGAGAGAAGCAGGCAAGAAACAACAGGCCTCTGCCTGCCCAGAAGAAGAGCCCTCCTTCCGACCACCATCTTGAGGGGAGAGAAGCAGGCAAGAAACAACAGGCCTCTGCCTGCCCAGAAGAAGAGCCCTCCT
>NC_056525.1:229948277-229969781 GCF_019175285.1 Sceloporus undulatus
CCCGACCACCATCTTGAGGGGAGAGAAGCAGAGTCATGATGTGTTATGTATTGTTAATCTGATATTGGAAACCGCTTTGATCGTCCACAGAAAAGCGGTATACAAATAAAGCTTATTATTATTATTATTTAGGATTATTTGCTGGAAAGCTCTAGTATCTCACCAAACTACAAATCCCAGGATTCCATAGGATGCAAGTAGTAGTAAAGTACTATAATTGTACAGTGTAAAGGAGGCTGTTGTGAATCCTGTAGCTAAACTCAAAAGTGGCAGAGTGGATAGATTACTTCATTGGCCCTACTAATCAACATGCCCCAGAGCTGTAATCCCATATGCCCTGCTTCTGGATACCAAGCACACATATTTTCTTCAGCAGTCCTTAGCATCATGGTATGATTCAGGCATGGAAGCTTCCTCTGAAATGAGCCAGACTTGGGAATGAAGCCTACTTAGTGCATTAGCTGTGCAACAACTACATGACAAAACACAATCAACCCAACATTTATTGGAAGCACAAACCCACATAATCATAATCTCATCACCTCTGCTATGCAATCAGCCTGTTTTCTTGTTTCTCCAGTTCCACCTTATCTTTCAACTCAGGAAGAGCCCCCAAGGTAGCCTGACAACTTTATAATAACTATCAGCAGTATGTATGTATGTATAAAACTTTGATCTCAAAAATTGTCAGTAATATCCATACTGCAGGCTCTTGGGGATGATTCTAATCTAAAAATCTGAGCCCAGCCATTGTGTTAACAACTTTACTGTATATGCTTTTCTAAACAATCCTCTCCCTCTGTAAAACCATAAGATAAGCTATCTTGGATTAGACCAAGGGCCTATGTATTTGGTATCCTGTTTGTGCAGACCATAAGCAAGACACAAGTTTGATAGCATCTTCCTATATGTGCACCCCCACCAACTGGGAATGTCTTTATATACTGCTTCTGGTACTAGAAGGGAAGGTGTAACTATGCAGGTATACCCAAACACCATGGCTAGTGGCCACTGGTAGCCCCATCCTCTGTGAATTTGTCCCATCTCATTTTAAACCTGCCCAGGTTAGCAATCACCACCACAATTTGCTGTAACACATTTAACTATGCACTGTGTCACTTGCATCTTCCCTGAATCTCTGTCACCATTCAGCTTCATTGGATGATCCCAAGTTCTAAATATGTGTTACAGTGCCCAGCATTCCCCATTGAACTGTATGGCTGTTCAGTTGCACTGATTTGTATGGCTATTCTGAGGCATAGTGAGATGACCAATTTCATGTATGTTGAAATGCCAGTAGACCTGAATTGACAACAAACCTTTGATATTTTTTGTCCCTTCTGTGCTGTCTTTTGCCAGTTAATCCTCAATGCCCTTTTCCATACTCCATTATCCCCTTCTGTCCTTTCCTTTCCTTTTAACCTATGAGCCTTATTTGAATTGTAATCACTGTGCTTCTGCGTTCAGTACAGCATTGAATCCTCTCCTGGTGCAGGGTATAGAGGAATGGCATATTTGCTCAGAGAATATCCATTTTCACAGTCAAAACACCATTTGAAAGGAATGAAAAAGATACCTCATGAAATGTATGGGCAAGAAATCAAGCAAACTGTGGAAATATGCAAATATTAGCCTTAGTTTCTGATAGTATCATTTATACCATTACAGGAAACAGGGGTTTTAAGGATATTTCCTATCTTGAATATTGCTGAATATTATTAAACATCATGTTTAGTAATAAATAGGGTGATTTGGGCAGAGTGAACTGGACTGTCATTTGCAAATAACCACCACTCCATCTCCTGGATTGCCGAGACATCTGGAGCATTCTGGGTAAATTAAAATGGCTGCTGCCAGAAACAGTCATTGAAATCTGATTAGAGGCCACTCTGACCATTAGAAAAAAAACAAGGCTTCCAGCTCTAAATCTGCAATGAAAAGATGTGAATGTGAGTGTCAAACAATGAATCCATTCATACCCATTTGTTATTCATGGCATTTATTTCTGAGCAAATGGAACTGAAATGATTATGCCCCATTTGCTTCAGTCACCTAATTGTATCCAAACTATTGCATAAACTTGAACTGAAATCATCTTTTTAAAAAGCTCAGTAAATCTCAAGCACTAGTTGAATCCTATTGTGGGAGAAATCCTTGAAATAAGTAAATAAATTAAATTAGTTATCTTCATTAAACAATATGGTCGATATACAGTACCTCTATGCTTGTACAATAGGCAAGCTTATGTGCATATGCACCTTCAGTCATGGCAAATAGCAGTTTTTCTGGAATCAAGGGAACCAAAGTTCATACTAACACCACCTGAAAGAGTAGGTTGGTGGTACTGCCAGTTTGATGACACAACCTTGCACAAAGGTTGCATATCAGTTTATAAGGATGGATAGGTAGATAGGTAGAGAGACAGACAGATAGATAGATAGAGAGAGAGAGAGAGAGAGGGAGAGAGAGAGAGAGAGAGATTTTCACTTGGGGACAGAGACAAAAATTAGTGAAGAGTGGAAGGATTTGAACACCAGTCACTATGAAAGAAATGAAGGGGAAAAGATTTCATAATGCAATGACTAAAGTAACTATATTTAATGCATTTTTAATTAGAAAGTATGTTTCCCAAAAAGCAGATCATTGTAAAATGCAAGCTATTTCACATGCAAAGTTGTTGTGTAAACTAACAATGACTACAAAATAAGTTCATTTTGTGTAAGTCTTCCTACTGTAATGATACAAATTCTCAATAAAGCCTAAGGAGACTTTATTAGAGAAGTCCGTAGAAAAAATGTCCACTTGAAATTTCTGCAGATGTATTACTTTCAAGGCCAAGGTTATTAAATTGGCTTTTCTCTGATGAAGCATTGACTGCTTGTATTGTGTCAGCACATGTATCAAAATTAAGAATGAATTTTCACACATCGCTCTAAAGGAGAATCCTGCTGCATACAAAGTGTACATGTGTGGAAAGGTTTCCTTATACAGTATTTAGTTTAGCAAGGTCATTAAATATTAGTGTTGGGATTTTGCAGGACTCTACTGTATCCTTTTCTCTGGATGATTAAACTGTATTTTTAGATGATAACGGCTAGAAATTTGAAGACTAAAGGAAAATTTCAGTGTGTGAGAATTAGAATTCTTATTCTTCATGTCTGCAGAAACTTGCAGAAATCACATGCCACTTGACTGGTTCGTGCTATATGAATGTTAACTTAAAGTGACATTTTCATATTATAGTTACCCCAAAGACTAAGCCAACATTAAACTCTTTCAAAAAATTTAGTTATTATAAGTATGTAGTAAAATACTATGCATGCCCACCTACAAGTAATACCAATTGATTTCAGTAACTTTTATTCCCAAGTGTGTGTTTGTTTCAGGCTGTGCCTGAACTGACCACAACTAAATTCACTAATAAAATCAGAGACATCCAAAAAATAGCTCACGTTGTTCAGAATGTCCCCCTTTTCTGTGTTTTTATGATATTTTAGGAATATAATGAATCTTCTATATATATTCTGTATTAATTAGTTTGCCTGAAAACCTGAGGTATAGTTGAAAGCTGAGCTTTCAACTGGCAGGGGGTTTGACAAGATGGCTGTTAGGATTGCTTCCATCTCTATGGTTCTGTGAAAGCTACACTTTATAATTAAAAATTATAATTTAAAAGCAGCTTTAATAGAAATGGGGGAATGAATGTTTCCTGCTTTGAAACATAACCCACAAACATAACTTAAATATTAATAAAAAGTCTGAAACCAAAGTAACTATGTTGGAAAGGGGGGGGGGAATGAGCCTGTGCTTGAAAATATCCAGCCTTCATTCATATTAAATTATTCAGATTTGTTTCAATTCCAGAAACTCTGCCTGGAATAGACTCATGTTGAGCCACTACTGGTGTTATGAAAATACCTTTAAAGTGAAATGCCTGCTGTCTCTCTTATGGAACATGTAGCTGAAAATACCTTCGCTGGAGTGACTCATTTTTACTGGACAGAACTGTGGGTTCAACTGATCATTAGACACTAGCATTCATATCTGGCAAGTCTAATTCACCAACATCAGAATTATCAACACATGGTACTGTCTGCTTGGAAACATCTATTTTGATCAGCATCACATATCTAGGGAAACAGCCAAAAATAATATAGACAGTCAGTAGACTGTAATATTCTCCTTGCTGACAGAAAACCACAGAAACTCTAACATCTGCTTTTCTTCTATCTAAGCTATCGGGATTTATTACCTTGGCTTCCAGGTGTGCACTATTTCTTGTTACTCTTTGGTGTTTAAGAATCATATGTAATCTGTTTCCAACCACATCAGAATGAGGTGCTTGTTCACTTTGGCATTCAAATGGAGGCCAAAGGAAAAGGAAGTCAGAGACTGGGAGGGGAACAAAAATAGGATTCTGCAGAGAAGAGCAAAGTAGATGAATGGTGTTAGCCATACAAGGATTTTATCACCATGGAAACATCTAGATTTGCCAAAACCTGACTACTGGGACAGGACAAAAGTCTGCAAACTTTTAGAGGAACTACAACTTTTTTTTAAAGTAACTGTTGGAGCAAGACAATTATTTTGTTGGTTATCTAGGAACAAGCATCCAAAGATGCCTATTCACATGGATATTCTCTTTACTTTTCGTTTGACTTGCCTTGATAGTCATGACAATGGCCAGAATCATGTGTAATTTGTCCAGTAGGATATTTTTTCTACAATACTATGCAGAATGTGTGCATTCATTGTAAGGTTCAATGCTATGGAATTCTGGGATTTGGAGTTGTCTGAGATATTTAGCCTGCTCTATCAGAGATCTCTGATTCCTGAACAATCTACAAATCTTAGGATTCCATAGCAATGAGCCATGGCAGTTAAAGAGGTGTCAAACTGCATTATTTCTACAGTGCAGATGGAGTCCTAGTTCAATATGCTAACCACTACAGCACATTGGTCTTTCTAATGGTAACTCAAGCTAAACAAACTGATCAATAATATGCACAAAAATCTGCATTAGATGCAGTCATAGAAATCAATGGTTAGGAAAAACCAAATATGGGAACCATATGGCCTTCAATTTCCAGTTCCCTTCTCCATTAGTTATGCTGATGAGGGTCAAAGTGTGGCAGTTCAACAATATAGGGAGTCCCCCACATGCTCCTCTTCTGTGATAAACAATATACAGTAGATAAGGATGAAAAAGAAGAGTACTCACGTGATTGGTAAATATATGGTTGTTCATAAGACTGCATGCTTCTTCATACAAAACTCTTTCTCCGTGCAGCAAAAAGTTCTAGTTTAGCCTGTTTAGAAACGTGTGTGTGTGTGTGTGTGTGTTCCAAATGGCTGTTATTTTTTTTATAAGGATCATGGCTGTTTGTGTGGTAATAGATACAATCCTTTCCCCACCTTCAGCTTCACCTTCACTGTAGTGCAGCAACAAAACCTTAGTTTTACCAGCCCAGTTAAAACTAGGCCAATAACATTCATAATGGCTGAAAAGTAAAGCTAAGTATAGCCTGAAAACACATTTGCAGAAGGTATTTGGCCCAACTGTCAGTTGAAGTGGCCAGGGATTTGGTAGGGGTGGGAGGTAAATCTGAAATAGCAGAAGATTATACCTCATGGTTAACAGTCTGTGTGTAGCTGTTGAGAAATTCCTGGAAGGGAAAAGACAGATTGAAGCCAATATGTGTAACATTACACAAATTTTGATGCATTTTGGAGTCTTCCACTTGATCGTCCAAACAGGAAAGGAAGAGTTAGTAGAGAAAGAAACATCAGGCAACTGTCCTACTATGTCCTTCCTTCAGTAATATGATTTTGCTTTAACCTCTTTCCCACTCCATAGTTCTTTCTCATTCAGATTTAATGGTATGAACATCTATTATTATTATTATTATTATTATTATTATTATTAGATCCCACCTTTCTCCCAATATAGGGACTCAAGACAGATATCTTCATATTCACCTTAACATCATAGTGCCCTGGACTATGTTTGCAGCTTTTGCAGTGAAACTTGCTAGCACCATGGAGCAAAACTTGTGCTGCTTTTATTTAATTGAGAACCCTATTAAGCAAGTGGTCTAATACGTGTAGGAGATGAATGGAGAAAACTTCACCACATTACCTCCTTGAAAATAAGGAGTAATCTGACCCAGACATTCCATGTATGCATTTAAGGTGTGCATATAGCAATGCTGTGTTTCTGATTCTTATCACTGCAAAAGAAGAACTGTTGTATAGATCCCACTTGTACAAAAAAGGCTTTCCTATGGACCACAATGGCCAGTTATGCATTACCAAAAAAAGTGAAAGGCAGCATGACATGAAGAAAGGACAAAGGAGGACAAAAGAGGATGTGACAATTATGTGTATAGATTTATTGCTATTGTTATGTGCCTTAAGTCAACTCCATTTTATGGCAATGACTTATGGCAATCCAATCATAGTGTTTTCTTAGCAAGGTTTATTCACAAGTCATTTGTCATTGCCTTCCTCTCAGAGCAAGAGAATGTGACTTGCCCATGGTCATCCAATGAGTTTTCAATGGGTGAGATGGTCTCCTGGAGACCTAGTCCAGCACTCAGACCAATACATCACTAGATGTATAGTACATGTTGAAATAATTGAAACACAAATAAAATACATCTCACTATAATGGGAAAGACTGTGATCAAGTGATATGTGCGTCTTCAGGTACCAGTTGTTCACAGAAGACCTCAAGTTACTTCATATCCTTTCTTGTACTTTGAGTTTAGCTGGACTTGAATTGGACAGCCCTTCAACTAGAGGACACCTTCCAATATGGGACTTTCTTTTTAAAGCTCTTGAAATACAGGATTGTTGTCTATAAAATAAGACACATGGCCACAGTAAAATGAAGACAGGGTGTTTTTGAATACCAGTTTCTGGGAAACAACAATGGATGAGAGATATTGTCCTAAAGCCCTGTTTGTGGGCCTAGTAGTAGTAGTAGTAGTAGTAGTAGTATTTACTTATATCCTGCCTTTCTCTGAGTATAGGGATTTCAGGTGGCTAGCAAGAAATTTGAAACAGTGCAAGTTAAAAACAAAGCAAACGCATTAAAAAGTATAAACATAAAGTTTAAAAAACAAAATAAACAATTAATAAGTTAAAACAATTATGCATTAAAATATTAAATGTATTTTTAAAATGGTATACAAACCTTGACAGCTGACTTGCAGAACATTTAAAAGCCCAACCCGAGACCTGGGCTCTGTATATATATAAAAAAGATTATGCTGAATTTCTTAGGTCTTTTATTTGAGCCCTGTTACACCAGGGCATGGCCACAATTGCAGTAAAATTCATTCATAACACTTTCTTTACTGAGTTACTGAGTACTGCTTTTCCAACATTAGTTTTCAGTAAAAGAAAATGTTCAGGCCCCTAAACTGTACATTTTTCTTTAGCTAAATATCAGTCATGTTTCTCTATGGCTATGATTAACAATTCTATTTATTTCTAGACAGTTTCTCCAGGATTTTAAATACCTTTTCAATTTTAACACTGTTATTCCTGGCTGCTGAATTGCCTGTATGTGGCATAGCAGGCACAGATCTCCTGGATCTAAGGTTCTCTTGTTCCATAGGTGTGTTCATTGGATCAAGATAATGCTATATAATGCCCCATTGCATACCAATGAAGTCAATGGGAGTAGAGATTTAAAACTAACAAGCTTAGGGCCTCATCTTGTACCTTGTCTGCAACAGGACACAGGATATGGCATTTGTTCCATTAGAGGATCTCCCCTGGACTTTTTCATAAGATAGGCTTGCCCTGTAAGTGCGTTAATACCAGCAGCTTCTACAACAATCCAAAACTGGATCCATGGATCCAAAATCCACGGATACTCAAGTTCCATTAAATACAATGAAGTAAAATCAAATCATGTCCCCTATATAAAATGGCAAAATCAAAGTTTGCTTTTAGGAATACACACACACACACACACACACACACACACACACACATACACATATATTCAAGCCATGGATAGTTGGATCCATTGATAAAGAATCCAATGATATGGAGAGGTGACTGTGTTGGTGAGGGGAAAGCCAACTACCAGCACAGTCTGGAGACAAGTCTACCCAGGTGCAGCCAAAAAAAATATCATAGCAGAGTTCAAAAACAAAACAAAACACACAGCTATTGGTATTGGCAATGCACTGACCACTTTTCACACTCAAAAGAAACACTCATAGACATAGTTGATTCATCCAAAGTTCTGGAGGTTTTATCTTCAGTCACGTTCTGTACAATATAATACAATATACACACACGCTAACTCAACTGCTTAATGTGACCCACTTTTAGGTATCATCTATAGTACAGTGGACCCTTGCATTACACAGGGGATCCATTTCAGATTCCCCCTCCCCATGTAAAGTGAATTCATTTAGATGAATATGGCATGCCCTCATGCATGGCGCAGTGAGCGTGTCATTCATCTAAATGGGGCTTCCCATCCATTTGACCTTAGGTCTGCATATGGGAAGCCCATGAATGGGGCAGGCCAACTGTAGTGGTGGAAAATTATTTTCTAATGTAGGAAACACATGGGAAATCTATGATCCCACATATTGTTGAACTACAGTCTCACTTTGCTGGTCTAGTGTAGTCATTCATCAATATCTGGATAACTACCCACCCCTGATATAAAGCTACCAAATAAAGGAATAACTTTAACTTCTGATAGGTGTGGTATGAAAATAGTGAATGGGAATAATAATAAGTCTTGCATGGAGCTGGACCAATAGACAATTTTGAGATGTATATGAGACTAGTTTTTATCTCCCCATAAAAATGTCAAATCAAAATGTACTGAGTTAAAAGAGTTTGTTGTTGTTGTTTTACAAAAGCCATAATTAAAACAGTGCAATAAGGCAATTAACACTTCAGAGGGAAAGAAATGCATACAAACATCGGAAGCCTCTTTATTTTGACTTAGACCACAGGTCTGTCTAGCTCACTTTTGTGTACTGGTAGGGATGGGCCAAATACCAGTTTGGAAAGTGTCTCAAGGGATGAATTTCAGCACTGGGTGGAACTTAAGAACACAGGAGGGGGCAAAATAAAATTATCTGAACATGACAAATATGACCAGGCATGCAACACTTCCCCAGTCTGAGCTCCAAAACTCTTATTCCATGTAAAACCTTCTAGGACTTTACAACTCATTTTTATCCCACATCATAGAGAGAGAGAGCTTGGAATGTTACATTTGAAAAGGAATTAATTACTTTACTTATTACAGTGATCACCCATTACATCACTGCTATCACTGTCATCCTGAAAATGTAACTTGATGGGTGACATGTTACTAGCAAAGTACTGTCACTATGGTATCATTGGAAAACAACAAGTAAGTGCTACCTGGTTTCTCCAATGCATGGACATTCTGAGAAAAAATCAAGACAATTCAGAGGAAACCTTGGTGGCTGCAGTAGGGTGAGGCACTAACATGATTCCTTCCTCTCTCATTGCTCAGACTCCCATGGCTCAGTGCTATAGAATCTTGAGATTCCTGATACACCATCTGGACAGTTCACAACAGAACCAGGGTTTGGTCTGTGTGTTGTCCGGATTCATCATCCTAGGAACAGTGGAGGACATTTTATTTGGACCATGCAAACAGGGCCCAAATAGCTATTATGACAGTTGTTGTTAACTGTCTTCGAGTCGACTTTGTCCTGTGAAGATGCTATGAATGAGAGACCTCCAAGCCATCCTATCCTCAGCTGCCCTGTTCAGTTTGTGTGGATTCATGGTCATGGCTTCTCTGATTGAATCCACCAATCTAGTGTATAGTCTTCCTCTGTTTCTATTACCCTCAACTTTTACAAGCACTATTGTCTTTTCTAGTGAGTCCTTTTTTCATGATATGGCCAAAATATGGCAGCCTCAATTTCGGGATGAACAAGCTTTCTGAAACTAGATTGAGGCTGCACACATGCTGTGGCCACAATCTGCCTTGAAGCTGGCCAAAAAAAGGAGCAGCTTTTTCAGCTGGTAAAAAAGGTGGCTTTGCCACCCATGCTGAGGCCAGAAGCATGTGGTGCATGTGGTGTGTAAATATCATGCCCCCAGAGTGCCTGGAAGCCAGCCCACATCTAGGCAGCCACGTCTGGGCAGCTGGACTGTTTGAGGCCAGCTTCCAAGTGGCTTCAGAGCCAAATCACCACACTCTAAAGACGCCTGGAAGCAGGCTCCCCCCCCCCTTTCCATTGCCCTTAGTTATCTTTGGCCAGTTACAGACTGCCAAAATAAAGCTGCTTCAGGTCTCTTTGGAGGTATGCTATTTAAATGATGCATGGGTCCTAAGGGTCCAGAGGTCACGCCAAAGCCACACTCCATTCCTAAGCACTGGAGTGCAGCTTTGGTGCAGCTTCCAGATTCTTAGGGTGCATGCATCATTTAAACAGCATACCTCCAAAGAGACCCGAAGCAGCTTTATTTTGGCAGTCTGTATCAGGCCTATGTTTCCAGGGAGAACTCAGGTCTGATTTGCTCTAGGACCCATTTATTCATGTTTTTAGCAGTCCATGGTATTCACAGAACTCTTCTCCAGCACGACATCTCAAATGAGTTGATTATCTTCCTATCATCTTTCTTCACTTCCAACTCACACAGTCATACATAGAAATGGCATGGACAATCCTAACTTTCAGTGATATATTTTTACACTTCATGATCTTATCTAGTTTCTTCATATCTTCCCTTCCAAGTCCAAGTCTTCTGGTTCCTTGACTGCAGTCTCCATTCTGATTGATGATTGAGCCCAAGTATGAAAACTCTTGAACTATTTCAATGTCTTCGGCGGGGTACAGACCGCCGCTTTGCAGCGGTCTGGCGCCGCCGCCAGAAGGTCCGCGGGGGAGCCGGAGCCTTCAAACGGCCCGACTCCCGCGCGGACCGAAAAAAGAAGCTCCAAAATGGAGCTTCTTTTGGCGTCGCGTTTGCGACGTAGCGAGGCGCCAGGGGCGCGCTCGCTACATCAGCAGCGGCGCGACGCGTCTGGACGCTAAGCGTCCGCTACGCAAAGATGGCGGCGCCCATGTAGAAAGGGCGCCGCCATCTTGTACGGACGGAGTCTGTAATAGGCCCAGGGGCGTCTAAAAGAGACGCCCCTTTTTTAAAATGGGACGTCCTCCGGACGTCCCAAAGGGCCGTCTAGAAAGCCTCTTCATCATCTATTTTAAAGTTACAACTGCAGCTGCCCCTTTCTTACCAGCAGCTGTCACTACAAGATGACTATGAAAACACTCAGAGGAGAAAAGTCTGTATTTATTCCTGTAGGTTATTTACCACCTACTTTATACCTGTAAATTTTAATTATCATGTACCATAACTGCTAACGTGCCTGTATAAGTTCTGTGCTGTGCACAAACCTTAGCAGGACTCTTCTTCTTAACAATGGTTGAGAGTTTATTTCAATCTTTTTCTCCCTGAAGAGGATCCTATTAAGTATAGCCTTTGTGCTGACATGCTGGTTCAGATAATGAAAACTGGAATGCAATTTGAAAAATCTCTAAAACCTATCAGTATTATCTATTCTCCCATTTACATTCAGATTGGCCACAGTTACTTGTTCATAATCCAGTATTTTAGAGGTAATGATTAAAGGAGAAAATCTGACTTTACTGGTGACCTCCTTTCAAGATATATGCCTCTAACAGCTGAGAAGAGAGGCAGCCCCTCCGCTCAGAGAAATCTGGTCCTGGGATTGGGGATTGTTATGGACAATTAGGCTAGTGGGATAAAAAAAATGTTCCAAGGACAGAGAAGAGAAATTTGCAAAATAACTGTATAGCAACACAGTAAGGTGTGTGGTGCCTCTTGTATACCCTTCACCTGTGCTAATTTAGTAAGGAGAATCCCAATTTCACCCCAATTTTTCTGCTTCCCCCCCTTCCTTCCACCTTCCCCTTTTCCTCTTCTTACTTCCATTGCTGCAAACTGACTTCAAAGTGAGATGTCATTTGTACTCAGCTCACCAGGATGAAATCTTGCCCTTCCCTGTACACTCAAAGCAAAAGTAATCTGCAACCTCTCCTACTTTGTGTGGTCTTTCTTATCAATAGCTTTTGCCATCTTGACTAGACTCGGATGTTGCTTGGCCACATGTGCCCTAGTTCCTGCAAGTGACAAACAGAAAACACTGGTATCTCTGGGAGGGGGAAGTATTATTTTATGTAATTAATTAACATAATATCTCACCACAGTACAGGGTCCAAGGCCTCTCATATGAAATTAAAAACAAAGAACTGAAACATATTTTATGCAAGATTTTAAACAACATTAAACAGTTCTGTTAAAACGAAGTTAGGTTACCTTGAGATGGATGGATTCAGGTCTTGGCTAGTCTAGACCCTGAAGAGGAAATTAAAATGACTGAAAAGCAGCAGACAAGTACAGCCTACAGCAAGATGTAAGAAGTCATGAAATGTGGCTACAGCTTTTTCTTTTTTTAAACAGCCATCAAAATTGAGAGGGTGGTGGCAATGCATGCTACTTTATTCAATAACTATAGTAATTAAGGTACAGAAGGCAAAGCCCTAACATCTGTCTGTATCTCATGGTTTACAAGCTAGGGCAAGATAGTTCAAGATGAAAAACAGAAAACTTATACTACAATACTTCCAATCCAAATGTGTGGGTGGGAATGGTTGGGAGATGTAATTTATCAGCTTGACTAATTACAGTAGAAACTGAGATTGCTGGCATCTGAGATGAAAAACAGAGTAGATAATAGACTATCTCAGCATAGCATCACTTGTAGAACACTTCTCGTGTCAGATAGAAAGTATCAAGAATGAGAGGAATAGAGCATGGACCACATGCTGCAAGATAAACACCTGTGTTGTTATTTAGTGGTAGAACACATTCTTGCATGCATGTTATCTTGCTGTCTCCAAGTAAGTCTAGGAAAGAATCTTCCTTGACAGGCCAGACTGTCACTGCCAGTCAGAACAGCTGATGACACTGGCTTAGATGGACCAATGGATGGAGTTGCTGTTGTATGTCTTCAAGTCATTTCCTACTTAGGGCAACCCAAGGGCAAACCTATAATGCAGTTTTCTTGGTAGGTTTCTTCAGAGAGGGATTGTCCTTGCCATCCTCTGAGGCTGAGAATGTGTGATTTTCCCAAGGTTACCCAGTTGGTTTCATGGCTTACTGGGGAGTCAAACTCTTGTCTCCAGAGTCATAGTCAAATACTGTACTCAAATCACTGTATTGCACTGGCTCTCTTGTCATGGAGTACATCATCATAATGTTATTCTTTGAAAGCAAAGTGTTGGTGTTTTTGCGGTCCAGCTATATAGCTGCTGGTGTTGTAAATCATTTTCATCTTCCATTTTCCAACTCCTGGTTAAAAAGCCACCATCTTTTCTTCTTTTCACACACTGCTGGCCGTTCAAGGCTAAATAACAACCTGTCAAAGTTATGCATTGACTCATCACAAGCCAAAGGCAGAAAGGTAAAATTGAGTCCAGTAGCCTAAATTAGAGGTAAAATTGAAAACAAGATCTTGAAGGTCATCAATAATACAATAATACAGTCACTTGCACCTGTTCCAACCTAGATGTATTTTCGGTGACACAGGAAGTCTCTTTACTGCCTGTCTGTTGTGTTTGCTTGAATTAGTTTCAGTTGATTTAATCTGTGAATGTAAACAAGGCAGCTAGGAAGTTTTTTTCTACATGTTTTCTAGATCTTTACCTGGATGAAAAAAGCCAGTTACCAAGCTTTAGACATTTTGTCCTTATGGCTGTTGATGCATTTTTTTGTTGCAGTGTAATGTTGTAGCCTTTTTGAAGGGGTTGTTGTTCAGCTGTAGCTAAAGAAGGGGAAGAGACAGAAGAACAGAAAGGACAGAGACTAGAAGAAGGAACAATGATGGTGTTAGACCTTTTCTTTTCAAAGGAAAGAAGGACATCTAGGCTACAGAGGCTCTACATCAGGGGTGGGAAAAGTGTGAACCATAGGCATTCTATTAATCTCTGCTATTAATCACAACTGTCCGGTTGTTAACTGTTGTCAAGGCGACTTTGACTTATGCCAACCTGATGAATGTGAGACCTTCAAGTTACTCTATCATGTACAGCCTTTCTCAGGTCTTGCAGACTCGGGGCCATGGCTTCCTTGACTGAGTCTATACTTTTGGAATGTGGGCTTTCTCTTTCCCTAGTGCTTTCTATCTTTATTCTCTTTTCCAGCTAGTGATGTCTTCTTATGAGATGTCCAAATACAGCAATCTCAGTTTAGTCATCTTGGCTTCTAAAGAAAGTTCAGGCTTGATTTGCTCTAGGGCCCCTTTACTGACCTCTTTAGTAGTCCATGGTACCTGTTGAGCTCTTCTTTGACACCAGTTCTCAGATGAGTTGATTTTCTTCACTGTCCAGCTTTCACAACCATACATAGAAACTGGAAATAAAGTGGCATGGACTATCCTAACTTATTTGTTAAGATAACATATTTGTTGACAGATTTTAGTTAGGAGAGTCTGTCTTCGTATGCTGAAGGAGCTCTATTGGTATGCCATTTGTTCTTGATTATTTATTTATCCCAAGTGCACTGAGTATAGCATCCACTTCACTTTCTAAAATTATATGTTCATCTTCAAATAATATTTCCTTGAATTAATCTGTCATTATTTCCATTCTTTTATATAGTTCTTCAGTGTATTGTTTCCATCATCTTTTAATTTCTACTTGGTCATGCAATGTGTTACCCTGATGGTCATAGAGCATCCCCATTCTTGGTTTAAATTTCCCTTTGATTTCTAGGATCTTATGGAAGAGGTCTCTTGTTCTTCCTTTTTTGGTTGTCATCTTCTATTTCTCTGCACTGCACTGCACTATTATAGTAGTTCTTGTCTCTGCACACAAGTCATTTCAGTTATTTAACAGTTGCATTAAGGGTTCTGAATCTATTTATGTTACCTTTTACTTTTGTTTTTCATCTGTCAACTGCTTAAGAGCTTCATTTGTTATCCATTGAGTTTCCCCTTTATTTTTGACTGCAGATAGTATCTTTCTTCATTCCTCCCTGACAATGGCCCGTTACAGACGGGCATAAAGTACGGACTGGGTCCATATTAGGGTTAGAAAGGGGCATCCCTTCCGGACACCCTTAACACTAATATGGACCGAGTCCATACAAAATGGTGGCGCCCATTCCACATGGGGGCCACCATCTTTACGTAGCGGACGCACTGCATCCGCACATCGCCCAGCACATATGACACTGCGAGTGCATCATTGGCGCCTCATGGCATCATATCCGCGCCGCAAAGAGAAGTGCCAATTTGGCGCTTCTTATTTGCGGCATGGAGGAGCCTCGCGGTTTGTACGCTGGGGCTCCTCTGTGCTGCAAATGGCAGCAGCAGCAGACCGCCCCTTCTGGGCGGTCTGTAATGCGCCATAGTCTTTTAGTTTCTAGTCAATTACGCTTCATAGTGAAAATCTATTTTTTACATTCTAAAATTCTACAGGGAATTCATGTACTATCTTTTCATGATGGTTAGTTTAGTGTTCTTTTTTAGGTTTACTCTAATTTTTGATATTAGCAGTCCATGGTGCGCACCACAGTTTATCCTGGTCTTGTTTTTGCAGAGAGAATGGCACTTTCCCATCTTCTACTTCCAATTATGTAGCCTATTTGAGTTATGCGTTGGCCATCAGGAGTTGTCCATGTATACAGTCATTTCTTTCATTGCTTGAAGAATGTTTGTGATGTACAAACTACTGGCCTTGCCAAATTTAATTAGTCACTGTCCTGATTCGTTTCTGGATGATAGGCTAAATTTTCTTAGAACCTTTGATTCTGCTCTGTTTCCTACATTTGCATTCCAACTGCCAGTGCCTATTATTAACAAGAAGTCCTATTATGGTGTGTGATCAGTTTCCATCTGGACTCCAGCATATAACATTTCCATTTTTCTTTTTATGCCTCTTTATGAAGCATAAACTTGGTTTATGGTTATATTGGTGGGTTTTCCCTGACTCCATCAGAGTCACCCTCCATGTTGCTGCTGTCCAGTAGCTGTTTGACACATTCAATCTGGCTTTTCAGCAAGGAGATTCTACCAGCAGCTCTGCCACCAGATATTGCTGGTCCCATTATTCAACTTATTCAAAAGCGAGGGACAATGGAAATTTATCAGGAGATTTTCTTGAACAAATTTGTTCAGAGGGGAATTGCCATTGCATCTTTCTGAGAGTATTACTTGCCCAAGGTCACCCAGTGAGATTTCATGGCAGAGAAGTGGTTTGAGTCCTGGTCTCTAAAGTTCTAGTACAATGCTCAAACCACTACTACACCATACTGGTTCTCCATGAACTATACCCTAGGAGGGGATTATACAACTTTCTCAATATTTTTGGACTCCAGATCCTAGCAGCTTTAGCCAGCATAGCCAATAGTGATTAATTCTTAAAATTTAATTGCTTATTCTAATTAGAATACACTCATTGGAATAATGGAAATTTAAAAGTTGAATTACCAAGTTCTCATTGGCTAAATAGGTCTTACTAGAGATGGAACGAAGAATATGATTTGGGATCACAATTACTGGTTATAATAGTCATCTGTAGGATCAGAGGAAGTGTGGCTCTAAATACCAGTTTCTGGACAAAAAGGTCTTGAGAAGGCTTTTTTCTGCATGTCCTGTTTGTGGGATTCCCAAGAGGGGAAGACCTGTAGCCTGGGAAACCCTGGAGATCTGGCCCTGAATAGGCAATACAGAACTAAATGGACCAATTGTCTAACTTGGTAGAAGCCAGTGTCCTGTATTCCTAATTGGCCACCCACTGTGGTAAACAGGAGGCTAGGTAAACTTAGGTATACTTTGCATCTGATATTCATTTCAATCTGAATAGTTCATTTTTTAAAAATAATTAGCATTAATTTTCTTTATGTTTTGGATAGTTAAAAAATCAGGTAGTAGCCAAATGTTTTGTAAGCCACATCTCTGCAGTTTTTGTATATTTTTTTCTTTTTCTTTTAAAGGAGAAAAAGAAGCCTTTCCCCTCCTAACACCTTTTATCTAGCCAAGCTGTTCATGTTCTGTTTTTGAGGCTTCAGTTCATTACACTGCAGAATGATCCCCATTAGTCTTCTCACACTGTGTTCCTCAAGGGGATATGTTCCATAGCATTTTATTTTTTTTATTATTTTTATTTTTGAAAACTGTAAGATAAAATATCCCCAATATCAGTTTGGCAAACCTGAAACTTCGCAATCCATCTATGAGCGATTAGGTCAACATAGGAGTATTTCCCTAACTATGGTGCTGTACAGACTGGCTCTTTGCGCTGGCCTTCATGTGCACTAGGTTTGTCTCAGGGCGTCCTTTCCAGATGCCCCACAAACTTAGTACATTGTAATGGTGGTGCCCATTCTACATTATAATGTCACGGCCGTGCCACCTCCAAATGGGGTGGCGCGGATGTGACGTCTTGGCGCCGCTGAAAGGTGCCTGTGGCCCTTTTGCCACTTTCCCACAGCCTGGAAAAACGGTGGTTTAGGGCCTCAGGGCTGCCGCTGTGGCAACTGAAGCCCCGATCTGTCGGGGAAAGGGGCGGGTGCAGGCCACCCCAAAGGGGTGGTCTGTACACTGCCTATGAGAACTAACATGAATAGCACAAACCATATTAAGTTGTCTCAAAAAGAAAGCCAAACTGAATACACTCATCCCTCTACATTCACTGGTTAGGGCACAGGACCCCTGTGAATATGGAAAAAATGCAAATAACAAAAACACTATGTTTTTACTTGAGAGAACACCTCCCTAGGAATCTCTAGGTCCTTCAGTGCAACTCTGTGGTCAACATCTGCCAGACATCGACCACAGAATTGCTCTGGAGGAGCTACAAATGCCTAGTGGAGTGTTCTCTCTGGGAATCTTTAGGTCCTTCAGTGCAA
This sequence comes from Sceloporus undulatus, assembly GCF_019175285.1. Classification (NCBI taxonomy): domain Eukaryota; kingdom Metazoa; phylum Chordata; class Lepidosauria; order Squamata; family Phrynosomatidae; genus Sceloporus; species Sceloporus undulatus. The sequence goes on from NC_056525.1 coordinate 229,966,242, forward strand.
CTTTTGGTTAAAGCAGACCATAGAGCTGGGGGACCTAGATATTCATATTAATAAAATCCGTGAATAACCAAATCCACAAAAGTCAAAGCTCCAAATGTGGAGAGATGAGTGTACTTGTCCATTTTTAGGTTTGTTTTGTTCAGAAAGCACTACCCACACTCCAAAGCAGATTTATTTGCGCTTTGTGAAGCCACCTAGCTTGGCCACCTAGAATTATGACATTTGCACTTTATGAGATCATTCCAAGATGAAAAATAAAAATATAATCCGTAAAAGTGGGCATTGAAATAGTAGCAGCATGAGCATGGAAGGTAGAGTTTGACAAGGGTGGCCAGATGCTCTGTGTGTGTATGTGTGTATATGTGTATGTACACATCTATAGATAATTTTTAATTCATCAAACTACATTTCAAGTAAGTTTCTTCTGGGGCCCAGAAAGGTGAAGATAACCACTTACAACATTAAGAGACATAGCCATGTAAGTTCATAATACAGTATAAGTATGCAATATGTATTTATTAGAGTGACTAACTAAAAGAAAATATTTGAATGCAGTATCTGCCACCTCAGATACAGATCATTTAACTGCTAAAGGCAGGAGCTGAAATAACGTACAATAGTATTTAAGCATTTCTGTTTAATCAGTCACTCTTATATAAATTATCAGTGTTGACCAACAGATAAGGAACAGGCCACAGTCATGAATAATAGGCACTGTAAATATTTGACTATTTTGTCCTCACAAGTGAAGGCAAATAATTTCCACAATCTTGTTCTTACTGTGGGAAAAAATAGAATATTTATGCATTGTTCTTGCCTAGTAGTCACACGTCCCAAGGTGGTTTTTGAAATTACACAGAAATATATGTTGTTGGGTTTTTTTGCATGAAAATCAAGTGTGTGCGTGCGTGCGCTCGTGCGTGCGCGCGCGTGCACATATGTATGTATGTGTGAAAAGGTGCCATTTTCTTTACACCTCTCCACCACACACATACACACACACACACACACACGAAGGGTTTTTGAGTTGTGGCATTCAGTCCAATCTTGACCAGGAAATGATCCATCCATGACAGGGGGGAGATGTCATTTACTTCCACCCACGGATGTTTTCGGTCCATACTGAAGACCACATCGAGTGTATTACCAGCACAATGCATTGGGCCCTGGACCAATTGGGACAGGCCCATGACTGTCATGGAATCCATGAACAACCGAGCCGCACCTGTTAGATCTGATGAGCCAGCCTCGAAGGGGATGTTGAGGTCCCCCAGAACTAAAAGTCTGGGGAACTCCAGCATCAGCTCCAAGACCAGCTGTGTCAGCTCGGCCAGGGAGTCTGATAGGCTACGGGGTGGGCGGTAGACCAACAGAATCCCCTTAACTAGTTTTATAGTATCATCTGCATATGTTAGATTGTTGATGTTCCTTCCTCCTATCTTCACTCCTCATTTTTCAAAGTCTACTCTTCATATGAAATTTTCTGAGCACAAGTTGAACAAGGAGGTGATAGAAAGCAGCCTTGCCTGACTCCCTTGCCAATGGGATGTCAGGGATGATGGGAGTTGTAGCTCTTCACCTCTGGCTTGAACTCACCACCTGGTTGTGCACCGCGCTGACCAGTTTTGGTTATAGCTTAGCAGAGTTACAGAAAACAGGCTGAAGACCCCGACAAACTCTCCAAGCCTTCTCACTCTTGCTTCCACAGAAGTCTTCACCCTTCTTCTGGATCCAACTGGTTCTTGTAGCTTCACCCAAGACACCAGACAACTCTGTAGTCTTAAATAAAAGATCTACTTTATTCTACTATATACAGCTCCAAAACTATCCAACACTACTCCAATACAACAATATTCTACTCCTCACTATCCACTACTACTACCCACAACATACATTGGGATGCATAGTCATTATTATAGTCAATGCATGGTACCACCCACTGTTGTCTGTTTCCACCCAGTAGGCGTGTACATCATTCTCATTGGTTCACTTGGTTCATCCTACAATTAATGATTTCATCATCTCAGCCTTGACCACTTAACAATTTTCAGGTGTGTCCAATTATCCACTTTACATTTCTTGTCCTTGGCATTCAGGACTTGTTAATTGTATTACCATTTACACCTGTGTGGTTCCCAATTGGCTTCTGCTGAGTCACCCTGACTCTCACATACATGTTTTATTTCATTTACTGTATATCCCATGTTGCTTTTTCCTTAACATGGGAAACATTCTGTTTCTCCATATTCTGTTCTCTGTGTGTGTCTTAACATACAGAAAAAGACCTTGTACAGAAAAGATATTGCACAAAATACAGATGCTTTTGGACAAGAAAAAGTAATCTTGCAAACACCCAAAAATCCATCTGGCTTTTTTGGTACAAGATTGCTGTTTTCTATGCAAATGCAGCAATCACACATCAAAAGTGGTTTTCTGAAAGCATTCTCTCTCTCTCAAGAGAACGTGATTTGCTGCACATTGCCTATTATTGTCAAGCAAAAAATATGCTTTTTAAAAAATTATGAAATGAATGTTTTAATATATATGCTTTTTCAACTGCTGTAATGCCCTTTCGACTGATTATATATTTGTAATTGGTGTTCATTTTTTTAACTGTGTTAGTGTGTCTATTCATTGCTCTGTTTTAAACTGTTGTTCCCCACCTCATTCCATAAGGAGAGGAGTTGTTAAGAAATAACATGTATTTCTACACAGAATGATTTCCTGAATACACTCAGGATTGTTACAAGTGCAACAATGCTTAGCACTGAAGGGTCAAGAATGCCTCAGAAGAGGCAGTAGAATTCCTGCATGGCAGGGAGTTGGACTGGATGGCCCTTGCGGTCTCTTCCAATTCTATGATTTGAGTGACTCATGGCCTTCCTCTTGTCTACTTATCTTGACCTCTCTATGATGTAAACTGATACTCTTAGAGCTTGTTCCCACTTAGGATTTGATACGAATTAAAATAAAACGTTTTTAATAAAATCGAATTAAAATAACACAGTTGTTATCCCGCTTTCAGAATCGCTTTATTCATCGTTCCCATCTGCTTGTTTAATTCGGATTTTTTACCTGCAAGCGTTCAGTAAGCGTTCTCACTTGGCATGAAATCGGTGTTTAAATAAAGCGATTCTTCTCCTCCATACCTTATTTGGAGTTGTCAATCAATACTACGTCAGAATGACGTAACGTTAACCCGCATTAATCTGAATCGATTTATCTGTGACATCGTTTCCATCTCTGTGACCGTTTCTGATTCGATTTATTTTTGGCGGTTTTTTTTTAAAAATGGACCAATCAAGGCGCTTAAACGATCAAACGTCATAAGCGCTGTCTGCCTTATTATATACATTTTCCCTCCGAATTTAGTAGGAAACCCAAGCTCTTTCCAGAGGAACTATGGGATAGGTTTTCCAGGGCAGCATCCCTGCTTCATGTCTCCTCAGACAGCCAGGCAGAATCCCTTCAGAGAGCCCACAGAGATCAATGAGAAGGAGGCTGCTGGCAATGCGAATTTAGTAGGAAACCAAAGCTCTC
>NC_056525.1:229969881-230000589 GCF_019175285.1 Sceloporus undulatus
CCCCCCCCCCCCATTGATCAGAGCCTTTCCCTGCCTGGGCGAGATCAGATGCCTCCTCGCGAGGAGGCTTCCCTTCCCTGCCTGGGCAAGATCAGATGCCTCCTCGCGAGGAGGCTTCCCTTCCCTGCCTGGGCGAGATCAGAGCCCAAGCGGGCAGGGAATGCCTCTTTGAGAGGAGCCTTCCCTTCCTGCCTCTCCTCCGTTAGAAATGGGCTCTCCCCACACAGAGGGGAGGTTGCAATCCACCGAGAGAAGCCTTGTAGTCCTTTGCAGATGCAGGCGCTGGAGCAGCCGGGACTTCAGGCGCTTAAAGCGCTGAAGAGATTAAGCGCCTGTAAACCATTAAAATAAAAAATAAAAATAATCCTTATCTCTTATTGAAAGACCACAGCGAACAAAGGGGTGAGGGAAGCAAAAATGGCGACAGCCACGACGGATGGGGACAGAAAGGGCAACTCCCCCAATGACAGCCCCCATCGCAGTCAGCTCCTCCCATCCTTCTAGCCCGATTCAAATGCTATCGTTCTCATCTAAATACTCCGGTTCCTAACTCGAATCAAGGGAAAAACACTAGGTAGGACCCTAGTGTTTTTTTAACACGCGTTAAATGAGGAAAACACGGATTTAAATTTTAACCCGCTTCTGGATTCGATTTCTTGTGGGAACGATTCCGGGTTGGTCTAGAACTGTTCTAGATTTAAACCGAATCCTAATGGGCACGCTGCCTAATGAAATCGATTCAGAACGCGGGGTTTCCCCTAGTGGGAACAAGCTCTTAGGGATGTTATTTCCAACTCTTCCCCCCTGGCAGCTCTCTCTCTGCTCTCTCCAGAGTGAAGCTAGAATAGATTAGCACCCTGAGTAACTTTCCTACTTTAGAATGGAGTTCCTATAATAAACCTTTAGTTTGTTTCTCCAAACCATTGGTGTCTTTGCTCCTTAATCAGTCTCTAACCACTGTGCACAGTCTCTATCAAAGATGAGTGAATTACAGATGAAAATGCTGCAAAATTCTTAATACTATGTTGTTTTTCTCAAAAAGTCCTCTTAAGTGCCAGGAGTGCATTTTTGGCATGGAAACAAATAATCTTTCCATCCCTAAAAAATACAATCACAGTGTGAAATACAATTACCATTTTTGTTGTTTCAGGCACTACTTGCATCAACGAAATCATAGTTCTTAGAGATGTGTGTGTGTATAGACCGATATATACCCACACTCACTCTAATGAGGATGGAGTGGGGAGTGTGTGTGTGTGTGTGTGTATTTGTACAATGCTAAAAGTACTACTTTAGGTCTGAGAATTGAATCAGATGAACATTCATTACAACCCTAAAATAAAATAAATATTTGCATTTTCGATGGCCATTTGTTATCTCCTGTGTTTGTTAGCTGCTGCATCATAGCACTTCAAAATACTCATTCTAATTCCCCACAGCTTACTTCTAGGCAATAGGCTGCTGCAGCACTTGTAATTTTGATTTTAGGAGCATCTTTCTGGTCCATTTAGTATCCTTGTGGGGGTGGGGAGGGAGTAACCCTAGCATTTAGGGAAACATCTTGGTTTCATTCAACCAATCAATCCTCTCTTAAGTTCAGAAGATGTCAATTGCTTGCTGTGGCTATTTCACTGAGAAACACTGTACTCTAACTGCATTTGAAGGGCTAATACTGTGCTGTGAAATATTCATAAAATATCCTCCAGGGCTCCATTTTGTGGCTGTTGCATTTCCATTATCACTTTCAAGGCAAAGAAAAGAAGATGTAGAAAGGGTAACTGAGTTGGTCCAAAGACATACATAAACCCATGGCAGAACAGGAAATAGGATTTAAATCTCCAGAATCAGAACTCTGCTGTGTGATCACAAGACGTTCGTCTCATTGAGTGAATTATGGATTAAGAAAAAAAAATTGTTCTGGTGGAACTGCTGTGCTATCTTGTTGTCTGCTCAGTTGCTATAGCACAGTTTCTTCCTAACTGTAAGAAAATGACACAGATGTGCAGCAGCACATTGGCGAGAATGTTTATGGCACACTTATAAACTGCTGGAAATGTTGGGTTTTAATGAAAATGTTGACTGAGGTTTTCATGTGCCTCTGTACATAATGAAAGATCCCCACATAGCTGTTACTTACATCTAATCAGTGGTATTCCTTATTGGAACATAATATAATTTAACAACAATTAGCATGTGTAAAGAATGTCTTCCCAGAGGGAGAGCTGGAACAAAACACCTATTTTCAGTTTCTGGTATTTTGGTAAGAGACCAGTTTCCAAAATGCTGTGGTTGTAAAAGGGGCAGTAAAACCCTCATCCCATTTTAATTTTGTACCAAAAGCCCCCTTTTTTGGCTCTATATCTTTGCCATGTATGGCCAAACTTGAAAAGAAAGAGGTGTTTTTGTTTTTGGAAAAGAAAGCATGCTCTCAAAGCATCAGAACAGTTGGTGGCATTTTTTTGAAGTACAATCCCTTGGGGGCTCAACTTATTCTTGACATTAATTTCTTTAATGGAAATATATGTGCATTTTTTCCATTGAATCCATTATTACTTACACATGTAATATGTGTTGTGCCAGATATGTGACTTTAAAAAAAAAAGCTTCTATTTCAGAGAAACTCTAAAATAAAGGCTTGGGGGTTTTGCTTCATTTTAGATTCAGTCCAAAATTCTTATGTTAGCCCCATTGACTCAATGAAATTTGTGATACAGCAACTGGTTCATTAAGACTAGCCATTTGATTTAGTCACTGGATTTAGTCCAGCTGGCCAACAGTGGCTATGGGATGTTTTAAAGTTTTAATGTATGCTTTTAAAAGACTTTTGTATGTTTTTAATTGTACTGTTCTTTTAAATTGTAAGCTGTTCTGAGTCCCAATTTTGGGGGGGAAGTGGGATGCAAATGATGATGATGATGATGGTGATGATGGTGATTAGGCTCTCCCTTTCCAAGGTCAGAAGAAGAGGCCCATCTTTGGAAAGGGAAAGCCCACCTTGCAAACCTGTGACCAAGTGCCATAGAATCAGTCTTGTTATTTATCAATAATGTAATTACTGGGTAGTTTAAATAATGTATTTATCAATCACTTTACAAGAGCAAGCCTCAAGACAGCTTACAGGAAAAAAAACAGAACTAAAGAAAACTTCATATGGCTAAAAACATATAAAAATTTGTGATGAAAATAATATTAAACCGTCTATTGACTCAAAACCATATACAGTGGTACCCCGGGATACGAATTACCCAGGTTACGAATTTTTCGGGATACGAATAAATCCCATAGGGATTTATTGTTTCGGGTTACGAAGGTTTTTTCGGGTTACGAAAAAACCGCGGCGCTATTTCGCCACCGGAGGGCAGCAGAGAGCTATTTTTTTCCATTAGCGCCTATGGGAATTCGGCTTACGAAGGTATTTCGGGTTACGAAATTAACCGCGGAACGAATTAATTTCGTAACCCGGGGTACCACTGTAAATAATTCATTAAAAAGCATACATTAAAAACTTGAAAACACTAAAAAAGAAAACACCTTATATAAAGCATCCAGTTTCCTAATTGCCTGCTAAAAGAGAAAGGTCTCCACTTGATGGCAAATGGGCAACAAGTCCCCAGCTTCAGTCCTTTGTCTCTAGAGGGAGGTGAGGAGATCCTGGCCAAAGAAGGTGATTACTGTATTTTCTGGCGTATAAGACTACTTTTTAACCCAGGAAAATCTTCTCAAAAGTCGGGGGTCGTCTTATATACTGGGTGTCATATTATAGGGCAGGTGCTGAAACTTCCGAGCTTGACTGGAGACTCTGCGGTCGCCACATATGGTGGGGGGAACTAAAAAATGACTGCGGCCGCATCCCCACCATATGTGACGATCATATGAAAGCAGCTACCGCTCTGATAGTCTTGGAGACAGGGAGCACTGGGCAGGCAGAGAGAGCTAACCAATCCAAGCAGGCTTTGTATACAACAAGGTTTCCTGCTAAGGACCTGCATGTCATAAATTACCATATTGAAATCAAATCTGATGTTTTTTAAATGTTTATTTAGTGTGCATTGGAAGAGGGATAGTCTTATACAGTGAGTACATCTCAAACTCTATATTTTAACTGGAAAAGTTGGGGGTCGTCTTATATGCCCAGTCGTCTTATATGCCGGAAAATGTGGTATTTATGATTACCTAGGACAGGGACATTCCAGCCAGGAATGCTCATCCTTTTGTCTAAAGAGTTCACACCAATCACCTGACCATCAATTTCTACTCCAAATCATTCTTTTCTTCCCAAAAACCCATTTAGCAGGAACTTAATCCTTTCATGTCTTGGTTTCTGCCCTAAAGATGAGGCTCTGAATATATACGTACAGGTAGTAAAGCAGCCATTCTCTGGTCTATCTTACAAGCAGATAGGCACTCTGTCGGTTTGACTAGACTCCTCAATATGCTTGCCACCCATCTTGCTGCCGCGGCTATTGAGCTTTCTCCATTCTAGACACGATTGGAATCAAGATCCATTGTGGATAACATATCAATATTAGCAAGGCCTTAAACTACTCTACCTCTCCCACCTTTGCTTCTTAGTTCTTGTGTGTGTGTGCATGAGTGTGTGTGTCGTGTGCTTGTGCGTTGATTATTCCCCTAATAAAAATACAAAATTCTATTTGGGGTTGCCTCTGAAGTTCTGAGTGAATTGGACCTAGTTTACATTTGGGTTGCTATCCCAGGATGCCTCTTACCCCAGCCATAATACAACTTTAATTTCAGCTAATATTAAATTCCCCTAAAACATATTGATTTGTGGGCATCCTCCCCAAATCCCAGAATTTTGGGTAACAAGAACATTGGACTCCTCAACTGAAGTCTTACACGTACTTGCTCAGAAATGCAACAGGAGAGAATCTGGATGGGATGCAACTACTTGTGAAAATGTTGTAATAGAAAAGGCAACAGAAACTGCCTGTACAGCTCTTGGAGCAAATCCACAAAAAAGAGCAGTGGATGAGGGGTAAGCAGTAAAGAAGTGAATTAGAGGAGAAAATAGTCATAGATTTCACAGTTAAGGTGTGCAGCTTTAGGGTTTAGCATTTGAAGAATGTTGTACTCTGCTTTCTCCTTTTCATTGTGGAACTATTCAGATGCTTATAAAAATTGCACTATCTTTAGCATAGGTGAGCAACTTTGTCTTCAAGGGTTGTGCTGTATTTCAACTGTACAGATTTCAACTGCTCAGAGTTGCACTGTTTTGCTGTGCTGAGAACACCCAAACGAAAAGGTTTCTGCAAGTTGCGGGAACTTTCTTCTCAGGAAATCCAGGCTTTAGCAGTGAAAACCAGAAAACCAGAATGGGGAACCTCCTCTGAACAAATCTTGCCAAAAAAAACCCTCCACATAATAGCTTCACCCTAGGGTCTCCATGAGACAGAAATAACTTGAAGACACACTTCAGTAAGGTTATGACTAAACTCGATTGTGGCTAGTTCTAGTGAGAGCAATATTCACAAGTGAACAGATTTCTTTCAGGCTAAACTAGCCAGATTCTGACCTGTTTCTAGTTCACCAGGTTTAGACATGGTTAGATTTCCTGGTCTCGCCCTGGGAGGAGTTGTATTTTGAAAATCAAGAGTTTAATCATTGACTACTGCACTACAGTGTCCCACAGGAAACATTAGCTGCTACCATCTCAACACACCCTTGGAAAGCATGAGGCTGACTTCACAGAAGGCCTGGAAGTCCCAGTGCCCTCTACGCCATATGTTAATGTTATTCCATAACCACATCTTCTGGCCAGTTTACAGACATCAGAAGCTCTTCTTTGGACTTTGCTGCAGCTAAATGTCATGAAGTAGAGTTAATTAGAGCTGTGATATAAATTGGCAGAAACCTTGGAACACAGAGATTTGGACTGATCTATAGCTCATCTTTAAATCATGTCTTTGCATTATTTTGAAAGCAGTGTCAACATAGACGTTTGGGATCTCAGAGAAGTCCAGTGTTAACCTACTCATCTCCTGCTTCTTTCTACATATTGAATCTATGCCCAGCATGAGCTAAATACACTAACGTCAACGTTGAATCTGAATTGCTGGGTTTTGTCACTTTCCACCATCCCATGATTGCTATTTAAACTGAATCATGCTTGTGTTCAGAGAACAAATACATATTCTGAGGTAAGAACTCGGCTGCTTGGTTTTCTTCTTCTAAAAGTGTTTCTTTAAAAATGCTTTTTCTAAAAGCTGTAGAGTGCTCCATTCATAGGAACATAATAGCAGCTGAGATAAATGAGCTGGCTTGTGATGATCTATGCAAGGAGGCTGTTTATTGTGCTCAGCATCTTTATATCCAAAATTCAATGACAAGTCTTTGCCATTTTCATTTCTGAGAGGTATTAAGGTGGTGAGTCAGTCACATACAGTACTAGATTCTCTTTTTCTTACTGCAATTCATTGTATTTATGGTCAAGAATCTTCTATTTTATCTCCAAACAAGTAGAATGTGAATCTCTCAGTGCTGTCTACACAACATCTGAATATTGTCTCTGCATATTATTTTAGACTTCATCATAGCACCATGTTTGTAAACTCAAAATTTGCTTGGAATATGGCACTTCAGCTGTATCTTTTGAAGCTAAACAAAAAGAAGATGGAACATATTCATTCAATAAACCATGCTAATTGATTCAATCGCAATAGCATTAAATTAGCAATAAATATCCAGTTTAGTACAAATTGTACAAAAGTGACATAATTACCAATAGTAATTTTCCTATGTTTTCAGCTTCACTGCCAATTCCAGACATTTAAAGTGTTACCATCTTTAGAATGGCATTCTTCCTTGTTAGCTCAAAAAAAAATAATCTTATTTTTTCTCCTTTTTGCATAAGTCTAATTGTAACCAGTAAAAAGTAAAAGCAGTCTGCATTTACCTTTGTGGGTATTCTCTACTTTCTTCTTCTGATGGCCAACGTACGACAGGAATTAGCAATGATTTCAGGTCCAGAGGTGGCTGACACTCCCTACTAGACTGCATCCCTCCCACAGTCATTTGTTTAGAAATTAAACATGCTGGCGTTCACTGAGGAGGAAAATGTTGACGCATTTTGAAAGTCCCTGGCATGTTTTAGGCCTTTTTCTCCAATGAGAAAGTGGAATCTACTTCTGATTTGAGAAAAGAGGCTCACCCTTGGCCTAAACCAAGTTAGCTCCTCTACTCTCAAGAGGTAACCCTCCAATGGTCTCTTGAAGATTCAGAAGATGAAATAGTATTTATTTATTTTTTTTAAAAAGTGCCATTTTTTGTGTGGGACAATTGAGGATATGGCACTGGACCTCTGTGCAGCTCATAGGCCACTTTTCCCTCACACTGAGGCTTCAGTATCACTGAGAAGTTTTTAAATGCCCAACAAATTTTACCATTTGTCAAGAAATCATACATGGAGAGGAAAATTTCTTTTAACTGCAGTTAGTAGTAAGGAAGATTGGTCAGGTTTGCAAGTTTGTGTGCCTTTGTAGTTACAAGATCAATTAATGAACATCTGCCTCCATCCTCTCTTACCTCTGTGCATTTTTATTATTTTCCACTATAGAATCATAGTATCATAGAATCATAGAATCATAGAGTTGGAAGAGACTGCAAGGGCCATCCAGTCCAACCCCCTGCCATGCAGGAAATCCAGATCAAAGCAACCCTGACAGATGGCCACCCAGCCTCCGTTTGAAGACTTCCAAGGAAGGAGACTCCACTACACTCCGAAGAAGTGTGTTCCACTGTCGAACAGCCCTTAGTGTCTGGAAGTTCCTCCTAATGTTGAGGTGGAATCTCTTTTCCTGCAGCTTGCATCCATTGCTTCGGGTCCTAGTCTCTGGAGCAGCAGAAAACAAGCTTGTTCCCTCCTCAATATGACATCCCTTCAAATATTTAAACAGGGCTATCATATCATCTCTTAACCTTCTTTTCTCAAGGCTAAACATACCCAGCTTCCTAAGGCGTTCCTCATAGGGCATGGTTTCCAGACCTTTCACCATTTTAGTCACCCTCCTTTGGACACGCTCCAGTTTCTCAGTGTCCTTTTTGAATTGTGCTGCCCAGAACTGGACACAATATTCCAGGTGGGGCCTGACCAGAGCAGAATATAGTGGCACTATTACTTCTCTTGATCTAGACACTATATTTCTATTGATGCAGCCTAAAATCGCATTGGCCTTGTTAGCTGCCGCATCGCACTGTTGACTCATGTCTTGTGGTCTACTTGGACTCCTAGATCCCTTTCACATGTTAAGCCAGGTGTCCCCCATCCTATATCTGTGCATTTCATTTTTTCTCCCTAAGTGCAGTACCTTACATTTCTCCGTGTTGAAGTTCATTCTGTTAGCTGTGGCCCAGCTTTCTAGTCTATTCAGGTCATTTTGAATTTTGATCCTGTCCTCTGGAGTATTAGCTATTCCTCCTAATTTGGTGTCATCTGCAAATTTGATAAGTATTCCCCCAATTTTTTTCCTCCAAGTCATTGACTACTGACAGTAAAAAATAAATACATTGCCCTGACAGCACCTACTCCTTGTTGTGACCTGGACTAAAGGCAGGCTATGGGCATGAGTGATAATTGCTCTTGTCTGACCAGCCTGGAAGAGCAATAAGTGGCATATGAATTATGAGGCACTTTAGAGACAACCTACATCTGTGTTGCAACTAAAACTGCAGATCCTGTTTCTATATCTCTGCAGCACTTAAACAAAGACTGTGTTGGTCTTTACAAATGTAAAAATCTGCCTATACTGGTACTACCCAAAGTCCACAGAAGGTGCCAAACAGCAAGCCATCATCTGCTGGGCAACAGTATGTTTCCAAATATGGTACTACCCATTAGAAAAAAAATAATTTGCAGTCCATACCTTGAAACTATTCCAGTCTGGCAGGGACAGTCCCAATTAATCCCCTGTCCTTACATTTTTACAGCTGCTTTTAAAATGTCCCACTTTCTCTTCTTCTCTCACTTTCCCTCTTTGTGCTAAGTTTGCTTCAATTGCTGCAAACTCAGTTAAAAATGCAAAGCCAGCAGAGGGGAAAGGAGGTTCCTTCCTTATAGACTCAGGCAAATTCAAATTGCTTACAACTTCTCTTAGCTTGTGGGTTCTTCCTCATTATTAACTTTTGCTATCTTAACCATACTCTGGAGTTACTTTGGTGTGTTGGAGATTAATGTAGAAGCACTAATCTACATCATCCTTATCTTTGTGGTTGGTTGTGTGTTATGGCCAGCCAAGAGCCAGTCTCAGAGGATGAGGAGGAGGATGTAGCTCCTCTAGTGCAAGGGGAAATTGAGGCTACACCAGGTGCTAATCCTGCTCTGCCAGATCCCAGCTGCGATCTCCGAGCCTGAGAGGAGGAGGCTCAGTCAGGTCCTGGTGGGATTCCTCCTGAGGCTCAGCAGCCTAGTAGTGACTCGGGGGAAGAGCCAAGCCTGGAGGTGCCTTCCTTTAAGCAACACAGGGCTGAGAGTGCTTGCGTGCGTCGGTCCAGGAGAATTGCTGAGAGACAATTGGCAAACAAGTCACACCAAAAGGTAAAGATACAATCAACACAGATTAAACTGAGTTGGCCACCTTTTATAGATTCTGTATAAATTCTGCCCTCAGTCCAGAGGATGGTGATTAGCATGTCTACATGCTACATGCTCTTGAATCAATAGAATTTATGTTAAGTGTTGACTTACCAAGACTAGACTCCTGGTGGAATTCAGGCTTCCAGCTGTTCAGAACATTTATTTATTTATTTATTTATTTAGGTATTTATATCCCGCCCTTCAGCCTTAATGGCTCTCAGGGCGGCTTACAATTATTATTTTTAATCAGACAGTTCCCTGCCCTCAGGCTTACAATCTAAAAGACACGAAACAAAAGGAGAAGAGAATGATGGAGGGAAAGGGGATGAGGTCCAGTGGTTCTTCTCTCCCTCTGAGGCCTGAACCAAGGCAGATGGATTGGAGGGAGGGCTCTTCCTTCCTCCAGGCTAGTCCTGATGGAGCTGGACCTACCTGGTGAGTTCCCTCTCAGGCTGGCAGATGGCAGTTATGGAGGGCGGAGTCTCCTTCCTTCGGGCTGGCCCTGATGGAGCTGGACCTGCCTGATGAGCTCCCTCTCAGAACATCAAGGACTACAATTCTTATCTGAGCTGTGAGTAAGATTAGGAACATGTACCAGTCAGTGGTGTCAGGATTTTGATTTGATTTTCTAGCTTGGCTGAAATGACTGTATTTGATAACTTAAACTTTCAGTGCATGCCTGGAGGACAAATTGATCCTTCATGTAGTGATAACCTTTTGCTATAGAACTCCTTAGTTAATATTGACTTTTTCTTTAAAGTACTTTGCCTCTTTGCTCTCCTCTTCATGGACTTTAACTTGGCTAGTTCCTCAGTGGATTTGTAAATACCAGTGGAATTCCTGGCAATGTCCCAGTCCTAAGGTGTATTCAGTTAACCATTCGGTGGTGGCAGCAATGTTTGTTTTTAGATAAAAAGATAGTCTCAAGAGGTCCCATCCAACTCAGCAGGAGTGCAGAGGGACTGTAGAGAACCTTCACATGGTTCGCCTTCACTAGGCTAGAGTGAAAATAGATACACAAATAGTTGTGCTTTCTCAGAGGTTGTGTAAGTGTGGCCCCTATTACAGGCATTCATAAGGATGCACACAGCCCTTTCTCATAATTTTACCATAGTGGGAAATCCATCAAATCCATCACTGAGCAATTGGAGTGCTCAAAGCCATGGTGCCCAATGTGTAGCTATGCGGGCAACTGTGGAATAACCACATTGTCACATATCTATGTCATACTACAAGTTTGGCCCAAGTTCCACTGATTTATTAGAACTAGTCTATTCTGTGACTAACAATTGGATTTAGGTCTTTGTAGTGTTCCTGGCTATGTAAGAATAGCTGTTCTTTGTCACTATGTTGCTATCTCTGAGTCAATCTCTGAAAACAACTATGAATATAGAAATATCAGGTTCATATAGGAACTGACCGTAGAAAAGGAGACAATTGTACTGGTGACAGCTTCATGGCTATTCTCATAGCTGTGGTCTGAAAAAGCAACTTCTCCAAGCTCTATTTCTTGTGTGTGTGCCCTATGTTTGTTCTTTGTCAATCTCTGTCTTGCCAGTCCACTATTTCTGCCCAGATTCATGTGTCCTGGTGTCTCCACCTTCTAAAATGTGAGATTAGACATACATTGAAAACAACAGTAGGCAAGCCATTCCTTTAGGGAAATCTCTGTAATTCTTAGTTTAAGTTCATCCACCCACACTAGTGTTGAAATGGAGAGATTACATATAAATGTACAGTGATTTATGTGAAGCATTTAATACTGCTTTTTCAGCTAAAATGGGGGCTCTCAGAGTGGTTTACATGAAAGAATAAAACAGTGTCAAAGAATAAAAATTAAACCTAAAGCCTGAAAGTGAAAGGAGCTGAGCCAAAACTTTTCAATTTAAAAACAGTTAAAAACCAAGCAGAATTAGAATGTTCCCATTGGCTGCCTAAACACATATTGTGGGGCTATTATGTGCAACGTGTTCCTGTTGTAAGCATTTAAATGGATATATTTTATGTCAAAGGCACATATCCCTTTTGCTAAAAATGAAAAGGAGAGTGACTGGTGTGTGCTGATACCATTGCTATGCTTATTATGTTGCTGCTGTTGTGTTGTTATGTGGTTTCTTAACCAGAACAAATACTATGCTATTTCATCTTAATTTTTTTGAGAAAGCAAAAAGATTTGAACCATGGTTGTTGTAAATCTTAAATCTTTTTTCACACATGCAAAATACTTTGTCTGTTCTTCTACTGAACATAGCTTTGTTGGTGTAAGATCAATATATAAAAGAGACACAGTAACATAATCAGCTTTATCTCATGAAACCTGAGGTTTTTTTACATGGCTTAGATTCAGCACTGGGAGACGGCAAGGGACTTGTGCCATTAAAAGCTGCATAGCAGCAGAATTTCAACAAGTTAAAGACCTTTAGAGCATGAAAATTCAGTTACAGAAAAGCTTCAACAGTTGACAGCCTGTTGGACAACTATCTTCTTCTTTAGATGTGACTCCCCAACTGAAATGGTTTTGTATCCTTGCCTTACCCATGTGAAAAGAAAGCAATCCATCTAGAAGGTGACCTGACAGTATTGCTCTTCCCCATTTTAACAAAGCACACATTATTTCCTTACAGAATGTGAAGACCCTTATGGGATCATTGTTTGCCTTCAAGTCATTTCTGACCTATGGCTGATCTTTTGTTGTTGTGTGCCTTCAAGTTGTTTCCAACTTATGGCAACCCTAAGGTGAACCTGTCATTGTATTTTCTTGGCAATTTTCTTCAGAGGGGGTTGCCATTGCCATCCTCTGAGGTTCAGAGAGTGTGACTTGCCCACAGTCACCCAGTAGGTTTATATGGCCAAGATGGAATGCAAATGGTGATCTCCCAGTGTCTTAGTCCAATGCTCAAACCACACCACACTGACTCATTCAAGGGACAGCAGGGCATTATTAAAATAACTGGAAGATTGATAGACTCTCCTGCACACTGATATGCAATAGGGTTGGAAGGTCAGGACTATCCCTGAAATCTCAGGACCAAAAACAGGGACCTAGGGATTTCCCTTGTATTCCCAGAACAATGTTGCAAGGGTAACATTAGAAGGGACATCCCCTGGGGCTGATTATATTAGTTGTTATTATTGTCTGCCTTCAATAACTTATGGCCCTAACATGGGTTTTTCTTGGCAAGATTTGTTCTGAGAGGGTTTGTTATTGCCTTTCCCTGATTATAAGAAAGTGTAACTTACCGAGGCCACCAAGGTCAGTCAGTGGGCTTCAGTTGCTGAGTACAAATTTAAACCCTGATTTCCTGGAGTCCTAGTCCAACATTCAAACCACTGCACCATACTTGCTCTCACATCATTAAGTGAAATACCCCAAGCATTAACCTATGCTTGCATAGATGAGGAAAACACACATACTTTTAAAGGTCATCCTCTCACTCTGAAATGCCTCACCCTGGGGATTGGGAAACAGACTCAAGGTAACATAGGGTATAATCTACTCCTTTCCATCCTACCTCCCTCACAGGCATGACTGATGGGAATGGGGGACAGGGCCTTCTCGGTGGCTGCTCAGTGGTATAAATAAAGTGAACAGTGGATGGGTGAAAATACAAAAAAACCCACCACCAACCCCTGCCCCCCCCAAGACATTTTACATGGCCACATCACTTTCAGGGGAGATTCTCTGTAAAATAGGGACTCCCAGTTGCTTCAGGGATCAGTTCTCTTCTCCAGAGACCTTTTGGTGAGCCAAAGGTCCATTTTGGTATGAAAAGTGGGCACTTGTTGATGTCAGTTGAGGAACAGGGCTGTAACCTATTGAAAGGTGGGATGCTCTTGGTTGCTGCTGGGAGAGGCCATTCACCCTTTATTTTGGGGCCAGGAAAGGGACACTCTGGGGTATCTGGAGGGCTAAAAGACTGTAAAATGTTGTGGGGTAGGCTGCATGCTTCTCTGGAACCACACTTTGCTCATCTCTACTGTAAAACCTTATGCCATTTTAACCCTTTGAGACGTTGCAAAATGCCTCTATTACAGGTTGGATCCTGTGACCAGCACAAAGGCCTTAACATTTGTCTGAAAGAAAAGTTAGACTCTTTAAAACACATCACAGTTTACAAAGCTGTGAGAAGGCTTGGCCTGTGTCAGACTCACAAGGGATGTTGGAGCTAAGATCAATGACAAATGTTTTATTACCCTTCGGAAAACTGGAAAAAATGAGCATTTCCGTCTGCTTGAGAAGGCCCATAAATCTGGTGAGTAGCCAATACAATAGACAACTCTTAGCTAACTGAGAAAGATGATGCCAGCTGTAGCATTTGGAAAATATTAGTATTGTCCTGAGGGTATAGAATTAAGCCTGCAGAAAGGTTCCCCCAAACTTATGCCAATCATGCTGCTTAATGAAAAGGCAACCTAAGCCTTCAGGATAATATAAACACACACACCTAGTTTTCCCTAAAGTCAGGGTGTGGTGGGAAAGACGGAGAGAAAAATCTGAATGTACTTGTTTTCTGCTCATCGGGGAGGAAAAATTGACCTGTGTCATCTTTGTAGTCTTCTTAGTATAATTTCCCTTGAGCCTGGTCTCAGATAGGGAAAAGTATCCTTTCCTCGTATAATAGGTTATGTCTTCATTTATATTTTACCATATGGTTGTTGTAAATTAATGTAAAACTAAGCCCCAAGATACCTCCACAGTCTATGCAAAAACCTATTTTTTTCTAAAAAATTGTTTTAAAAAATCCCTGGTTTCTTCTTGATTCATACAGACAATGGATAAATCCCAATTCAGTTTCACTCTCTGTCATCATCACTTTCCAGTCCATCTCTATTGGAAATAAAATGGTTCAAATCAATTTTGAAGGCCAATGTTTTTTCCCCCTTAGTTCTTATTGTGAGATGCAGTTTTCCTAACCTGGAAAAATGCTTACTCTGTAATAATCTCCATCCCATTACATCTACCCTGTACAATGATTACAGCTTTTGAAGTCATTACTTCCATATTGGGATTTTTAAAAAATACTGAATGCAGAATTAAGCAAAACTAGAATCATAGAATCATAGAGTTGGAAGAGACCACAAGGACCATCCAGTCCAAGCTCCTGCCATGCAGGAAATCCAAATCAAAGCATTCCGACAGATGGCCATCCAGCCTCTGTTTAAAAACCTCTAAGGAAGGGAGTTTGTTCCACTGTCGAACAGCCCTTTTGGTCATTCCAGCAGAGAAGGTTTTGAATGTTTCACTCTTAAAATTCTGTCAATCCTTGTGTATTCAGCCATGCTTGTGGTGCCACATCACAATCACCAATTCTCCCCCTTCCCCCCAATACTGTTCACACTGAACACTTCACATTCGACAGGTAGCAATTTCACAGTGTAGATGGCTTTTCTCTCTGTTTTTGATGAGAATGTACCAAACGTTTGAAAATTTCCTAATAAATTCTATGTGAAGGACTTGAGATTTTTTTAAAAAGAGTCACATGTTAGAGAAACTAAAACTGACATATTCTCCTATCCTAGAGATAAATCACTTTTGTATTATGGTAAACATCTTGGGACCTTTCATGCCACACAATTTTAGTGCTGCAGTTCCACTTTAACCGGTGCAATCCAATGGAATGTATAGTTTGGGGAGAGGAATTTAGAATTTTCATCCAGAGAGGTCCACTACCAAACCAGACTACAAACTCCAGGATTTCACATGGCTATAAAAAGAAGAATCATAGTGTTATAATTGCATAGTGTGAAGAGTCCACCTACTGGACTGAAGCCTTTCCTTACTGAGATTGTTGGCCTGCAACTCCTTATCATTTCTAGCTTATATAACCAAAGTGAAGGTTGGTGGATGTTGCAGAATAATAATATCTGCAAATCCTTACATTTCTCACCCCTACTTGTCATGATTTTAACTGCTACGGAAGCAGCTTAGGAGATAATGAGCAGCAATGCTGACCAGGCAAAAATAGATATGAGTTATGTGGCTAGAATCCATAATTTTTTGTGGAATTTTTGGGCGATGTGGCTGTGTTCTGGAAGAGTTTATTCTGGACGTTTCACCAGCATCTCTGGCTGGCATCTTCAGAGAATGGTGGCATGAAGTGAGTGGTGTGTGTGTGTGTGTGTGTGTGTGTATTGTGTGACCCAAAGAGATTAACATATAAATCACTTCCTCTCAACCAAGGGTCACACAGTATATATACCCCACTCACTTCCATGCCAGCATTCTCTGAAGATGCCAGCCGCAGTTGCTAGTGAAACCTCAAGAATAAACTCTTCCAGAGCACAGCCACATAGCCCCAAAACTGCACAAAAAAATATAAATCTGAGTTAACCTGCCTTTATCACCTTTTCACTTGTTTCTTATTTGGGGCATTACAATAATTCATTGGCCCTCTTTGGAGATTATCACACAAGGCTTTAAAACTAGAGAATATAGGTTTTGACACTATTTATTGCATGTTGTCTTCTCTCTCTCCTCACTGCTTTGCTATTAACCACCGTTAGAGCATCCCTTTTCATTGGCACGGCAAAACCTATCAATAAATGCCCAATAGCACTACAGTCCCATTAGCCTTCTGATGTGAAATGTTTGGCAGCCACATGGTATCAGTGTCTTCTCTTCTTCCGCCTCCTCTTGCTATTCCCAATATTTCCCCCTATTTCTTTTCTTTTATACTTAAATCATAACTCTGGAATCATGTTAAAAATAAAAATAAATGAAAAGCATGCTGGGTAGGGCATAAACAAGAAGACAGGGTTAAGGCAGAGTCCGAAAGAGTGTGTGATGGTAGTCCCAGTTGCACTATTGACAAGACATGTGATAATGGCTGCTCACAAACCTATACGTTTCCGTTTTCTTTGAATAATGTGATTGTGGTGAGAATGCGGCTCGTGTGATAATATCCTTTGTACAGGTTATCAGTCATAGCACAAGGAGGTACTGATTACCTCTTTGCACAAAACATGTAAAAATGCAAAAGTATGTAAAAACATAATCCTGGGTGTGTTAAGCATATGTCACCATCAGGATTCTGGCCAGATCAAGAGATATGATTGCTGGAAAGGAAGGCTGGCAGATGGGAACTCCCATCTTGGAGGAACTGAGGAGGGAGGGCAAACTTTTTTCATATTCAAGTGTTGGTGCTGAAGCCCAAGTCTGTCTGCCACTTCCTCGATGATATCTTTCCTGGAGACTTTTCTCCTCACTGCACATCTCTTCAGGGATTTGTCCCAGTCTTTTCCACAAGTCCCGAAGGAGAATAAAGCAGGCTTGCTGATGACACTCCCCAGAAACAATATCTTTTAATCTCAGCCAATTCTTCTTGGTGTTGAAGGTTTCAACTTCCACAACTGATATTTATGCCTATTTTTGTGCATAACTGCTGTCTGTGCGCACCAGTCCTTACTCCCTCTTTCAGGAAGGTTTTGGCCAAATCTGGGGTAATATTTAAATACCATGCATTTCTGCAAAGATGTTCTTCAGCTATGCTAAACCTTCATTTTGTCATTTTGCTTCCAAGCCTATTCAGCATAAGTCTATGCAATGTTGTTGTCTAAAGGTAGTGACTGGTCAGAACAGAGAAGAAAGAATGGAGTTGTACATTGGATAATGTTATTTTCCTTTCTCCTATTTTAGGCAGAAAATAATTTGAAATTATATTTGTAATAACAGGTAATATTTTTGTCTCTAGGGTAACAAAAACAACCACTTTCTTGATTACAGTAATCAGCTCCCCAGGTTTTTCTTCTCTTTCTGTTTTTTAAACAAAACAAAAACAATTAATTCTACACAGCATCTAAGGAAACCTGGTTGCACTCACAAATTATTTCTGTAATCACTTCATGTCCACCAAATAACAAATATATTCTAGGTATTTTCCACATGTTCTGTCACTTCAATATGTCAAATTTGCAGAGGGGTTTCTAGAAGTTAATTGCATGGGAAACCTATGGTGCACAGAATGAAATAATTGTTCATTTCAAAATAATTTTCACTGCAGATATTATATAGAACACAGTGGTGGTTAAGTGCACCCAAGATTAAGCATTCTCAGAATGGTTTACAGATTAAAATGTACACAACCAGAAACGCTTTGAGGATATCAAGAATACAGATATATGGCCCACTGGAATTGAATTTTGCTTGAAGGCTATTTTGAAGAGGCTGTGGAGAGATCTATGCTGATATTCCCTTATCCAACATGATGTGCTAACAAGTCACATTGTACCACCTTAGTTAACTATTTCCTGCTAGTGGTGTCACTGGAAGGGGCAAACTATGGGCTAAACAACATTCCTCTGGTGATCAGTTTTGACCCTGTGGCTACAATTTGTTCATCTCTGCTATATGTCACTTTCCAGGGAAAGCTGCAGGTGAAAAGTGAGACCATCTCATCCCCTGCTAGAGTAGGATGGGCAATGTGTGGTCCCTCAGATATTGATAGACTGCCACTCCCATCAGCTTTAGGCAGCAGATCCAGTGGTGGTTGGAATTGTCATGCAATATCTGAAGGACCACTATTGTTCCTGCTTACATAGACTAATTTTAAGTGAAAAAGAAAACAGAATAGTAACTCAATAATTTGTTCATTAATAGACATCTTTACTGGATATTGGACCACCACCCTAAACACCATAAAAAGATCGCTTAGACACTATGGGATAAAAAAAGGGGGGGCACTTGGTTCACATATAATAAATAATAATAATAATAATAAAAGTTTTATTTATATTGCCCCGCCTCTCCCTTTGGATCGAGGCGGGCTTACAACCTGATAAAACCATAAATACAATCATAAAATGCAATACCATAAAATACAATACTTAAAGTGCAATCACAATCCAGGAACAGTAAAAATTCAAAACATGCTACAGTGGTCAATTACAGGGAATCAATCTGACAGATAACATAGTGCAGGGGTAGGCAACCTTTTTGAGCCAGGGGCCGAGTTGCTGTCCCTCAGACAACTTGGGGGGCCGAAGCCAAAAAATAAATAATTAAATAATTTTTTTTAAAAAATTTAAATATATAAATAAACCAGGACAAATGTAGGACAAAATTTTCAAATGGAAGACACTTTTTTTAAAAAAATGGAGGACATGCGGAAAAAATTGCTGATTTTTTTAAAAATGTTAATATAAATGCATGTTTCTGAGGCTTCTATAGACAATTGCCCCCCAAAGGCCCTGGCGGCAATCGGCGGCAGGACCGGGCTGGGGCCGGTCCCAAGGCCTCGCCGGGCCGCAGGTTGCCTACCCCTGACATAGTGTCTTAATCAGGATCAGGAGGGTATGCCCACCAGAAGAGCTCCGCATATCAGTTTGAACTTACTCAATATTGGTCTTTCACACTCTCAAGTTTTTCAATAAAGGCATATATCCAGAAAAGATGTGCACAACAATGCACATATTAGTTCAATGAATATTAAAATCCATTTTGTTAGAACTACTTGCAGAAAGTGTATAGACTAGATAGAATAACATAGAAAGCTACTTGTATTGGGAGAAAATCACAGAAAAAAGTCAGGCAAACCTTTTGAACTAACTTAGAAATTCAGACCAAAATGAATTTTAAGATTAATATTTTCAAAGTTTGGAACAAACTGAATTTAAGTTAGTAAAAATGACAAACTAAAGCCAAGATCCATGAAGCCTTCTGGAAGAGTAAGTCTCCACTGTCCATCCTTCCCTTGGTTCACAACAGCATCTGTGGACTTACTGGTGCACCTCCATTTTCCCAGATATTGATTGGCTGTAGAGGTACACTTGAGTGGTCTGGCTGTCCTTGCACAGCTGGGGAAGAAAGAACTCATACTGTGAGATGTGAGAAATATGACAGAGGAATCATCTGTAGAAAGGCCTCTGGATTCAGATAACAACTATATCCCTGAATCAGAGACTGGCAGATTCAGCTGATGCATAACTTCAGTGATATGGGCTCCCATCTGAAACAAAATTGTTGGACACTAAAGAGTCACTCCCATCATTTGTGATGCATTGGCAGGAGAAGAAACAGCATCAAAAGAGGCAATATCTCTTGCCTTCTTAAGAAACTTAAAAAGGAAATGCTGAACAATAAGGCACTTGGAGTCTCAAGACCTGCTTGCTATAAATCTCCAATCAACTGATAAGAGAGCTACTTGTTCACAACTGTTTGTTCAGTCTGGCTTTCAGTGCTCTTTGTGCTTATGGTGTATTTCAGTTCTTGACCTCTGGAGTTGTGTAAGTTTTATGTCTATCTATCCTTATTATGGCTGCTGGCGTCTTGTGATGGACTCTGGAAACAGCTGAGAACTTGCTTCTGTGCCTCCATTCATCCTTGGTGAATTTCCTTTGATTACCTGTATATCACCTGGACTGATTTGACTGCTCAACTATAATTTCTCTACTGTAGCCCACCACTTCTGGCATTTGCTGCCTCTAGGCATAGGAAAAAGAAGAAGTGGTGTCTACGCCCAGGCACACTTGAGCTAGCAGTCAATGTTGGGGGAGGCAGAGTTGTGCCATGATGTTGTGCACACAGTTCAAGGGACACTACTCTGGCTGTTCTGGATGTTTCTTTCAGCAGTGCCTCCCAGTACATACAGTGTCACAAATGGCATTTAAGCCAGAAACTGTAACCAACAGGAGTCTATCCTATGAGAAACTGACAGATGAATTCATCTTTGCATAGAATATGCGTCTATGGAAATTCAGGAATGTCCACTTCTCTTCTGTGTAACACTCACCATGTGCACAGAATATCTTTACTGTCAGCATGGTTCCCATGGAAAACAAAAATCCTGATGTCTTTACCTCGAAGCTTCTGAATTAGAGCTGTGAACTATTCTTAGCCTTATTACAGCACAAGATAGCATATGTGCACTGCCTCTTTCTTGTCAATCCTCTGTCTTGTTAGCAAGATTTTATTCTTCCCTGTGGTGTGGCAGGGCCCAAACAGGAAAACAGACCAATAATTTAGGCCTCACTCCAGTTAATGTTGGAATTGGAGACACACACATTTTCTCAGTGAGCTACAAAGCCAGCTATGAAGGCAGTGTCCAAAAGACTCTGTAAACTTTGTGGCTGGAAACAGTATATGTAGCCCACCCTCTAGAGAGTTACATCATTATTTACATAGAAATTACACCTCCTATCAATAAATCAATTCATTAAATCAGTTGTAGAACCCTGTGTTTTGACAGTGAAAAGTCTTGAATAAACAACAATGTGCAGGACTGAAAAAGATAGAGCTGTAGAGTCTCATTGCTGTAATGGCATCTTGACAAGTTACATTTATTTTTCCAAGCTTGCAAAAGACTGAATGTTGCCAACTTCAATTATCCAGGTGAGCAGATGAGCAAGCCGGCTCTTGGTGATATTCACTTACATTGGTTATGCAGGATTGTTCAGCTATTTTCTAGGTAATCCAAAATAGACACTTCCTTCCACAAAGCCCAAAGGTTGGCTACAAACTGAAAGAACAGACAAATCAAATAAACAGTCAGTGGAAGACAAACCAGTCTCAGTGGCGAAATCCTGAACATTTTCAAGGTGAGGGGAGGTGAGAATTGGTGACGATCCTGCATTAGAGCTACAATAATAACTTTTTGATAAGAAGCTACGTTACTCACACAATATGCAGCCAGGTTAGTGACTTGAAATAATTCATAACAGGGCACCATGCAAGATGTCCTGTTTTGCAATGGAGGCTCTCATTGTACAAGCATACAGTCATGTGGCTGGCTCTGCTTGTGCAGTGGACCCAGTAGCATGGCTACATCGCCTCTCCAGAGAATATGAACATTGTGCAATGGTGCAATTCAACTTAAATGATCATAAGTGGGTTTACAATTACGTAACTTCTCAACAAGATGCCAGTGATTGTTATTTCATCTGACTTTCAACAACCCTGAAATGTTAACTTTCTCTATTCTCTTTCCTTTTAATCTTTTATCTTAATTTCCTTCAATATTATTCAAAATGTTTAAATCATTTAGATGACAGTTTCATTGTGTTGAAAGGGCTTCAGGAGCCATGTTTAGTGCAGAAAAAGCCTCCTAGAAATGTCCCAGGTGGCTTTTACTTTTCTTTATTTTTCTTTCTTTCTAGGTTTCTTGCTTTGCTTTTCATTAAGGTTTCCATAATTTAATTTAATTTAATTTCATAATTTTCCAAGTACATAAAACAGAGTAATATCAAAACAAAGAAAAAAGAGAGAAAAGAGAGAAAAAACAATAAAGAAATAGAAATAAAAGTGACTACCCATCTTCTTTTCACCAGTTATAAATTTATCCTTAATTCATACCTCTCATATTTATCCCAACTCCTCCCCTCATCTCTATAAAAGCTATATAATAACAAACACATTTTAAGTTAACTAAAACATCTAATTTTCTACAAATAGCCAACAATGGGTTAATAGTTACCTTTCTCAGGTGAACTCATTAGTGTTAGTGTTTACCAATTAATGTTATAAATCAAAGGCATATTCTAATTCTCACAAGCAACCAATTTACCACTTTTACCAAATATATCTCACTATAAAAATATTTCTGATTTTGTTTATCACTGCAGCATACTTATTAACCAACATTATAGATTAAAATCTTTAACTACCTTTCAGATACATATATCTAACTTGTTACAATTTTCAATCCCGCTCTCTACATTTAATATAACCAGGAGGCATTCTTATATTAAAAATTATTTTTGTTAAATTCATTTTCCAGTGTCCATTAAAAAATGCATTGTCTTTCAAGAACTAACTAAAACCCACCCTTTACATTTATCCCTTATCTGTATTTAAGGTTAATTTGTGGTTTCCCCCCCTCAAATTTTAGTCATTGTAAAAATAAAAGGAGCATCCAAGTCAGGAGGAACAGTATTCCTCTTAATCTTGGGCACTCTGTCCACATCATCTTCATGGGCAAAGTGCGCCCAGTCACCTATTTTCTCCCCTTTTACAATTCCTCTGACCTCCAAGATCACCAACTCTTCTCAGATGTAAAAGCCTTTGTTTTTGTCAAAACCTTCCAAAATCACACTCTTCTCTCTAATGTTAACTCCTTTGATCTTGGTAGGTTTTTCTAAATCCTTTTCCAAATCCCAACATTATTCATCTTTTCCTTTCTCTGAAAATACAGAGCCAGTCCAAACATTTTTCATCTCAGAAACTATCACGGCAGATTGAACTTCCATCTTTTCCAGCTCTTCACTCTACTGGCTGGATTTTCCAAATGTGTTAATTTCAGTTTCTTCCAAAAAAAATTCCAGTGATTCCTTTATGATCAGCCTCTGGTTTATCTCTTCTCTTATCAGTTTCAGCTCTTCATATATCTCCTGCCAAACTACTAGATCAGCTGGATTCCATATCTTCCTCCATTTCCTTAAACATCGGCATCTTAAATATCACAATGTCCAAAACCATTTTATATAATCAGAAAGCTGATTTCAACAATAGCTCCATGCATTTTGCAGCTCTGCCAAGCCATCAGTCTTATCTGTTATTTTGTTACACCAGCAAGTCTCTTCATTTAAAACAGTGGTCTGTCCCATGGGCATTCTCACTCTTTCAAGAATAATCCAAAATATTTCCCCTAAAAATAAACAAGAAAATTTTCATTTTCTAGTTTTGCTATTATTAAACTGGAAACTGGAAACGAACATCTATGTAAATAGTTATCTCACCATATAATTAAACTTTCTTCATACGGAGTTCAGTTTTAAAAGATACAGTTCTGTTTTTTCAACCCAACAAGGAGGCAATATCACTGTAGAATCAAATATATCTTTGATTATAATCCATAAAATCCAGATATTACTTACACAAATAGTTAAAGGAAGTGAGGTCGCAGGCTTATTGCCCATACATGCTTGCTTTTGGAGCTGTGAGCATGATGGTATGTCTCAAACTCCGTCTCTAATTGTGCCTGATCGCTTGGAATCCACTTGGATTCCTCGAGATTAAGCGGAATATAAATATTATTATTGTTGTTGTTGTTGTTGTTATTTTCCATGATCAGCACAGGTAACAGGGTTTCTGGGCACTTGTGGATGATCTCACATTCTCCCTTTTGCCTGGAAAGAATTTTGCTTATACTGATCTTACCTCTACACCAGAAATAATGCTATTGAAGCTTCCCATCACATGAAGTCCTATGAAGGAGTGTCAGCATCCATGACCATCACCTGGTAGTTCCCTACTTTGACTTTTATCAGTTATAGATAGCTAACCCAAAGATAACCGAATGATATCTGGCAATCAGGCACAATTGGAGACAGAGGTTGAGACGTACCATCATGCTCACAGCTCCAAAAGCAAGCCTGTATGGGCAATAAGCTTGTGACCTCACTTCCTTTAACTATTTCTGTAAGTAATATCTGGATTTTATGGATTATGTTCTAATTCTTGCAGCAAAATATTAAGGATTTCAGAATTGCCTTTTCAGCCATCTATTCCCATTTTGAAATGCAGTTACATTGAAGACTGCAGTGACAGATCACCCTGCCTTTTAGGCTATCTGATGAGGGTGATAGGCATTAAAAAAAAAAAGTATGGCCATCAGCTACTACCTCTTTCTTTCTTTCTTTCTTTCTTTCTTTCTTTCTTTCTTCAAAACTCACCAGAGCCCAGAAGCCAATGGGTCAGGGACTGGCACCAGTCCAGGTACCAGCGCTTTTGGGTATCTAATGAGGAAATGATCTGAGCAATGTTAATCACACTGCCTCTCATTTAAAGGAGAGGTTTGACTAGCAAATGGAAACCTGCTGAATAGTGTATGCTTGCAGTCTCTTTCCTGCCAAGATCATAAATTGTCCAGTCCAGCCCATGTCTTTAATATGGCTTCAGGATTAGATTTGGGAACACTGAAAGAATGTTGTAGGCCCCACACCTGTAAAATTGGAGCCAGGAATTATGGTTTTGTAATTCAGTCTAACTAGTATATCTCTCTTCCCTTATTTTGTGACTGTCATCCAGATAAACAGCTGAGAATGCATTTCAGTACAAATTAGTTAAGGCATAGTTAGAACTGGAGCATGGAAATAATAACCATTTTGGTATGAAAGACAACTGCAAAATGTTGCATGAGCTATGTAGATACAGATATATTTTACATTATGTGTGTGTGTGTGTGATTGAAAGTTGATGCAGGGACGTAGCTAAGGGGGGGGGGTGTCTTGGGGTCCAGACCCCCCTTCCGTTAGAAAAATGAATGGTACGTGCTGCTGTGCCGCCACACCCAAGCCCCAATATAATAGTGGCACTTAGTCTGGACTCCCCCCCTTCCTAAAATCCTGGCTATGTCCCTGATTGATGGCGATGAATGAGCAAGGAAAAAATTGTGGGTGGTAATACTCAGTCCAGATATCTTGGCTGAAGCTCAAGAAACTGGGGAGAAGGCAAGAAACCCTAGGAAGATATCACACTGCAACATAATCACTGTTTTGGCATCAAAGGAAAGCCACTAAAATGCTGCCTAAAGCAAAATTTGAAGTCATTTCAGGGTTCTTTTCAAGTGGAACATTTGAGGAATTTTTTAAAAAGCTGAAAGAGCTTTTACAAGAACACAGACATTTTCAGAACATATATTAAGAACATGTTCTTTAATATTAAGTCAAAGCTCTATCTAATCTAATGTCTTATTTTCCATAACGGACAATCAAATGCCTCCTGGAAGCCCACAGTAGAGATGGAAATAATGCTAACTTTGTTTCCCCTCACTTGACACCCTAAAATCTCATGTTCTGTATCTCTCAAATATGAAGAAACTTGTGAATGTTCATAAATTCAATTAGAATTTATGTACATTCACAAGTTTCTTCAAATCCACACACACACACACACACACACACACACACACACACACACGGCAAAGCACCTTTGCTAAGATATTCTATTTCAATTAGAAACATCTTAGCAAAGGTGTCTTGGGGGATTATAACTCCACACAAGGTTCCTAGGCTCTGCATGGTTCTCCCTAAGTTCAGTAGCTATATTGAGTCCCTACTGAACTGAGAGGATAGTATTTTACTTAATTACTTGTTAAAGCTATTAATGATGAAGGAACTCTCGGAAGGAAAAGGTACAAACTTTAATTCAGCAACACGTTTGAATACACAGGGATTTGAACCCAGATATTCTTCTTGTTGTTTTTGTTTTATTTATAGTGAAGCACTCAAACTCCTGGGAGAATTTAAAATTATCTAGGCCCTAGATGGATAGATTTGTGTATTCTTGTTTCTCCCATGTTCATTAAAAAAAAAACCTCTCAAATTCTTTCCATCTTGAGTAGTAAGAATTGTTTTAACTTTGGAAAATTATAATTTTTGGGGGAAATGGAACAAAATGGTCACGTGCACATAGTCCTGAATCCTATTGAATCCCAACTAGAATGTTATTGTTGTTAGCTGCCTTTGAGTTGCCTTTGGCCTGTGGTGGCCCTATGTATAAGAGACCTCCAAGTCACTCTGTCCTCAGCTCCAGCAGATTCATGGCTGTGGCTTCTCTGATTGAGTCTATCCATCTGGAATGCTATCTTTCTCTTGTCCTCCACTTTACCAAGCATTATAGTATTTTCTAGTGAGTCCTTTCTTCTCATGATATGGCCAAAATACAAGAACCTCAGGTTAGTCATCTATGCTTCTCAGGGAGAGTTTAGTCCTGATCTGCTCTGGGACCAACCCATTGGTCTTTTTAAGCAGTCCATGGTATTGTCAGAACTCTTTTCCAGCACCCCATCCTAAATGAGTTGATTTTATTCCCATTTCCTATTTTCTTTCTGAGCTTTCTTCACTGTCCAGCTTTTTCACAACCATACATAGAAATGGGAAATATGGTGGCATGGACAGTCCTAATTTTGGTATTTAATGATATATCTTTACACTTCAGGATCTTGTCTAGTTCCTTTCTAACTGCCCTTCCAAGTCCTACTCTTCTCCTGATAGATTAGACCCACTAAACTGTCAAACATGCCATTCAACAGTTGGTTCAACTGGCCAATTCAATTGAGTTTAAGTAGGACTAACAAATAAGCTTCAAGTCCTGTCTACAGACAGGTCTTGAAGGTCATGGCTCTTTTGCTATTGCTTCCCAGAAACTGTTATATTTGTTCATAATTAGTGAACATCATTTAGAATCTCAGCTAATAGCAGCTGACAGATAAATGCTCAAAACTGCATTGAAAGTATTTAAACTGGTCTCCATCATCTTATCTTACAGCAGCACATTGTAAAATTAATATTGCGTTGTATTCAAAAGAGAGTAGGGATATGAAGAGATCTTATTAAATTACTCATAATCAATTAGATAGTCTCTCCAACATGCTGAGAGAGTCTGCTGAGACCTGGTTAGCCCCACTGAGTTTTTCACCTTCAGGACAAGATTGAGACAAGCACATTTTCCCACACTGAGGTTTCAATAATTTGTGCAAAATGTCTCTCTGCAAAATTCATGTCTTTCCCCTTTTGTGAAGCAAAGTCTCCAAATAAAACAAGCACAGAAGGACTGGCTGATTGATCAAATAGATGCACACAATCTTCCCTGTGCTTCTAATTGTTACACGTCCATGCAATAAGGCTATGCAATTTGTAGAAAAATTGGTTTTGCAAATGTGAAAACTCTGTTGAGATTACAGAAACTATCTCAGTGTTTTACAGGCAATGAAGACAAAAGGTGCATTCTCATGTATATCTGAATAAGGAACCCAGGATATACATCTCTAGAACTAAGCTCTGAAAGTCACTTTGGGTGGGAGGATAATGGCCAGAATTCCCATAATACATGTCCATAAAAAGTAACAACTATAAGCTCTGGCTCAGAAGTACTTTCATCTTAAACCTAAAATGAAAATATTAGGGTTTTTTTTTTAATTGCCAGATTCAATATGTTTACCCACAACCTGCACCAGTCTGTAATTCTTTTTAAAATATGCATTTAAATATGAATGTTTTCTTAAAGTTATTGTTGTAGGAAATGGAAAGCATTGTGTTCACTAATACATCATCCACATTTTTTCAGAATGCACTGCTGATTTCTAAAGGTAGGGATGGAATGAGTATTTGAAAATATGCTTTTTTATTATTTAATTTTTATTAAGTAGATCTTTACAAAATAAAAGAGGGTACAATTCTCCACACATTATACGGTCTTATTTCAATATTCTTAACCCTCTCCCTCCCCACCCCATCCCCTTTTCTATTTATTTTAAATACTGCTTCCATATTAGCTATACCTTCCGAATTCCTCAAAAGTTGATTTTCTTTTCCCCCTTATCTCACCATCTTCAATTTCTCTCTAGCTTATAACCTAAGTGTGTACAATTGCTGTGTTTTCCCAGTTTATTTCACAGAATTGGTATAGCCTATTTCCCCCCCTATTCCTTTCTTATTTTGTCTTGTTCTTCTGATATGTTTCCCTCACTTTTGCCCATATTTGATTTCCTTCTTCTGATACTTCTCCTTTTAATTTCATGGTTAGTGTATCCATTTCCATCACCTCTAAACATTTTTCCAACCAATCTTCAACCTTGGGTGCCTCCTTATTCCTCCAAACTTTTGCAATTGTTATTCTAGCCGCGGTTACTAAATACAATAATGGCTTTAATTTTTGTTTTAACTCTCTATTTTCTACTATATTCAATAAACAGACTTCCGGAACAAGGGGGAATTTCATTTGTATAATTATCTCAATTTTCTTACGCACCTCGTTCCAAAATTTCTTTATCAGGGGGCAATTCCACCACATATGAAAAAAGCTACCCGTACTTTGTTCACATCTCCAACAATTTCCCTTATCATTTTTATATATCTTTGCCAATCTATTTGGAGTTTTGTACCATCTATTTATCATTTTATATAAATTTTCTTTTAGGACCATGCATAATGTAAATTTTAAGTCCTGTCCCCACACTCTTTTCCATGCATCAAATTGTATATTTTTCCCTATGTTCTGTGCCCACTGTATCATACAATGTTTTATTTGTTCCTGTTCTAATTCTAATTTCAAAATTAGTTTGTAAAATTTAGCTATTTTCTTCTTTCCCTTATCTAACCATATCAGATCCATTTCCGGGTTTGTTTGTTTGTTTGTTTGTTTTTTTGTTATTCCGAATTGCTTTTCATCCATTCTATATTTTTCTGTTAACTGATAGTATAGATACCAATTTATGTCCATTCCTTCCCTATTCATTTCCTCCCTAGATTTCATTATTAATCTTCCTTCAGATATCTTTAGACAATCTTTATATCTTAGCCATTCTTTTCCTTCTATTCTACCCTTCTTTAGTATTGCTTCATGTGGGGATGTCCATTCTGGTAGGCTTCTGTAGCTTTTTTCTTTATATTTTATCCACACCCTATATAATGTTTTCCTCACTATGTGATCTTTGAACTCCCTATTCAATTCTACCTTGTTCCACCACATATATGCATGCCACCCGCATCTTAAGTTGAATCCCTCTAAGTCTAATAATTGTTCATCTTCTAATTCAATCCACTTGGTTATCCTCATAACAGAAACATTGATAAAGAGATAAAAATTTTGAACAATCAATTTAATATTAAAATGATGGATGAAATTGGGGAAAAAATGAAATTCATCAAACAAGGACAATTTGAATATGGGAATAAAGCAGGGAAATTTTTGGCATATAAGGTTAAAAAATAAGAGATGAAAGACAAATATTGGTATTAAGAGAGGATCAAAAGGCTATTACAGAACAATCTAAGATAAGGGAAATATTTTATAAATACTGTATTATAAAAATTTATACAGGAAAGAGGAGAGGAGTAAAAGGAAACAAGAAAAGTTGAATGAATACATAGAAAAAGTCGAGAAAATTGATATTGAAACAGAAATTAAACAAAGATTAAATCAAAGAATTACAAAGGAAGAAATAAGTGATGCAATTAGGAAAGGGAAAAAAGATAAAGCCCCAGGTCTGGATGGATACACATTAAATTTTTACAAAATTTATGAGAAGGAATTATTGGAACCCATGGACAAAGTGTTCAATAATATTTTAATAGAAGGTATTCCAAATTCATGGAAGGAAGCAAACATAACATTAATACCTAAGGAAGGGAAAGATTCGGACTGCCCTCAAATTTTTAGATCCATTTCATTACTGAATACAGATTATAAAATATTTACGACTATACTAGCAGAAAGAGTTAAAACAGTTCTTAGGAAGTGGATAAAAGAAGATCAATGTGGCTTTTTACCAGGAAGGCAAATTAAACAAAATATAAGAACTATAATCGATTTGATTGAATATTATGATAAAAATCCAGGGATAGAGGTAGCATTAGTATTTTTGGACGCCGAAAAAGCCTTTGATAATCTAGATTGGGAATTCATGCTGAAAATATTTTTAAAATTAGATTTAGGTAATAATATCATAAAATGGATAGAAGAATTATATAAGGAACAAAAGGCCCGGATTATAGTTAATGGTATTAGGACTAAAGAATGTATGATAAATAAAGGAACAAGACAGGGATGCCTCTTATCTCCCTTATTATTCATAACATGTTTGGAAATTTTGTGTAACAAAATTAGAGAAGAAAAATTGATACGAGGAGCTAAAATTAAAGGAAGGGAAATACGATTAAGGGCATATACAGATGATATTGTGTTAATAATAGAAGAACCAACAGAAAATATTTCAAAGGTATTAAATATAATAAATGAATTTGGAGAAAATGCTGGTCTAAAAATTAACAAAGATAAATCAGCAATGATCACATGCAACATGATAAAAAAGAAACAAGAGACACTTCAGGGAAGAACAGGTATTAAAATACAAAAAAAGTTAAATATTTGGGAATCTATGGCGGTTTACAGACCGCCAAATAGTACGTCATCAATACATACAGTGGTACCCCGGGATACGAATGCGCCGCCTTACGAAATTTCCGGGTTACGAAAAAAATCCATAGAAAAAAACTGTTCCGGGTTACGAAGGTTATTTCGGGTTACGAAAAATTTTTTGGTGCTTTTCGGCGCTTTTTCGCACAAAATCGCGGCTTTCGCTATTAGCGCCTATGGCTTTTTCGGCTTACGAAGGATTTCGGGTTACGAACGCGGCGGCGGAACGAATTAATTTCGTAACCCGGGGTACCACTGTACTAGGGTTAGG